>NC_056739.1:1907530752-1907590752 GCF_019279795.1 Protopterus annectens | reverse complement strand
GCTGAACTGAATAATGGCCAGTAAAAAACATAAATTGCAGATAGACCAGTGTGAACTGTGGAATCCATGCCACATGTCAATAATTCAATCTGGATGACATTTTATGATTTGGACAAAGGAATGAATACAAAATGCAAACAGTATTATAAGTCAAGCCAAAATCAATGAATATTCTTTGGACTGCTGGCAGGGAAATAATATAAACCTGAACTCATGCCAGTATCCTATCTATCATGACATCCAAGTAACTTGAATTTACTTATGTTGCTTTTGATCTCTTTGAAGTTAGTCCACACCATAGATCCAGAAAATTAAAAGCATGCTTATAATGAGAGCACAGATTTTTTTTTTGGTACTTAACTGATAAAGACAAAGAGTGAGAGACTGCTGAATGCTGTCAATCAGATGCATTCTTGGTCAGTAACATAGATAAATATTTTCTTTTTAAACTGTTTTTGCATAAAAATCATGACATCACCAGTTTTGTAATTTTAGAAATGCTCCAGTCAGTATGTGCTTTTAAATATATATATATATATATATATATATATATATATATATATATATATATATATATATATAATATGTTTAGATATATAGATATATATAGATAGATATGAAATGTATGCTACTGTTTCAAAACAAAATTTCAACAAAATAGTATGTTTACCTTTTTATGTGATAATTTTATCACCTACTATTTTAGGTGCTCATACAAATATGTTCTCTTGCCATTATGGCAGGATCAATACAATAATACAAATAGGATATAGTGAATCACAGCATGCAGAAACGATTATAACATAATCATTATCAGCAGTGCAGCTTTCAAATATGCTGTTTTCTGCTATATGCTCTTGGGTGTTGCATTATTACAGTAAAGTCAATAATATAGCACATTTTCTCCTGCTGATGTAATTTTCTCTTTTATTTCATTTTTCTTTCATATCACACTTTTGCATAAATGTTTCAAAGCAAGATATAAATAATTAAGTTAAACAATTAAAATGCAATTATTTACTGTGTAACTAAGGAATTAGAATTTTGAAAAAACATAAACTATAGAAAAACAATAACTATGAGTGGGATTCCTGAAGAATTATTGAAAAGAAGACTTTAGTGCAATGCCTTTGTACAAGTTTACATTGGAGACTTGTTCACAAAGTGGAAAGCTGTGGTTCATTAACATACCTATGCCAGTACTATTTTGCAAAACATGTTGGCATGAAGGCTTTACCTTGACTTTCACCATAAACTAGAGTATAGTATAGAAGAATGTGAACCAACAAGTTACTATGCTGAGTTGACTCCCTGTTCTTCCTTCTTGTGGTGAGAGGTAGAGGGCTGCATTGTACTGGGTCCATTTTTGCAACATATTATGGTGATCAAACTGCCTAGCTGTTTCCATTGGGGCACCATCTCCTCTCCTTTATAATGTGATATGAAGCATTTCATTAGTTCTTAGTGATGCAGAGAAGGGCTTTCATAGGTACTTTCATTTGGGTGCATTACCTCTCTTAGTCCTTCATAGCATCTCAGCATATTGTATATTCTGCCAGTCTAAGCCATTCACATTGTCCCATGGTGATTCAGTGGGATTTACAGTGCAGTTAGATAAGTTAGTAATGTTCTGTACTCATGAATTACTCCAGCATAAGATGCATAAGTGCCATGTACCAGACTGAGTCAGTATAAAACTACCATTACTAAAATAGTCAATACTATGGAGAAGCAAGATGGAATTACCCTAAGCAGTAAACATCATTGTCATTATGGGAGGGGAGCAGAGACTGCCTATAGAGAGTGAATAATATTGCAGCTCTTAAAGGTGGTTGGATGGAAGGCACTAAACAATTAGCCCTGCCACATACAAATGAATTATGCTGAGGGGATTTGGAACACTTAGTAATATACCTAGAAAAGGCCTCCAAAGGGATGTCAAAGATGAAGTCTAGTTAATTCATCACATAGGCAGTCAACCATATAGAATTAGTTCCTTGGCTTATTTATTTCACTGGTCACAGCTTTGTGATGCCTTATAATGTAATAATGTTTAAGTATCCCACTAATATTCTTAACAATTAAAAAGAAACTATGGACAAAACTAGGGAATTTGGAAACATTTTCCGATGCATAGTGTAAGCTCTGCACTAAGCTAGAAAGGTACCAAGTGAGTAGCAAAAAGATGCAAATTAAAGGGTAATATAAGAAGAGCCAATTAAAGAAAAATGACTCCGCCTAAACAATATTTAACTTACCTCAAGTTTTGCAGTACACTAGCAGTTAAGATGTAGTGAATATAAGTGAATATAATGAAATATAAAGAACCTGAAATGATGTTAACCATTAGCACAAAAAAAACTGCAATTCTGTATAATCACGAAGCAAGTCAGATACATGAAGACTAGTACTGCATTAATGAGTGTACACTATTATAAAATGCAATTTTATCTGCTAGAAACAGAAGAAGACATAAGTGTAGCAATAGTCCAGGTAAAGGTATACTCCAGCAACAATAATAAAGTGAGTCTAATTTCAAGTATGCAGCCTAGAGCTAGCATCAGTGACAGAGCTGAATAAAGCTTTGCATGTTGCCCATGTTTGACGAAGGGACTGGATACCTGATGCAGCTGGAAATGGAGAATGGGAGTGAGAGGCTGCTAGCAGCTTGCCCATCCAAGGAGGAGGAAAGTGACTTTGGCTAGACACTTGGCTGACATCAAGTGATAGCACAGAGAATCGTAATAGTGGAGCACAAACTTGTACAGGACATGATGCCATGGTTCACACAGACAAAGTCAGGATATTCAGTATGCAGAAACATGCTCACTGCAGAAAACAGCATGTGGCAGAGCTCAGTGAACAACTGTGAGAGAAGGGAGCTCCCTGCCAGAAGATGTATAGACTGCGCCACATACTGGCCCCCTCCCTACAACACATCTTTTACTGCTGAGGAACTCATGGGCTGCTGGAGATACACAGAGAGAAACAAACTGGCTACAGATCTTTTTGACTAGCTCAAAAATGCCACACTCCCACCTCATGGAATGAAGTGGTCAGTTCAGTGCAGACAGATGACCATTGGGTAAAACGCTGCAGACTGAAAAAGAAAAAAGACCTATATCACCTAAAGAAACCATAGCAATATATTGATTGGATTGTTCAAACAACAGTAATGAAATTAACAAAAGAATTCTGAGAATGTATACCAGGTCTGTAAAGGTTCTTCTCAGCATGAAGGACTTTGACATCTGTATACTGACTGAGACATAGTTTAAAATGTTGTGGAGCACTCTAGCTGTACAGGGCCATAACACTTTTCACACATTTAGACCCACTAATGTGCATGAGGGGAAAAAAGGTGAAGACGTCTCAGCCTTCATACAGAAGAGACTCAAATCCAGACTAGTAAATCAGCATGATCTACTAGAGTTTCTTCATGTCCAAATAACCATCAGATAGGCTTCATACCATATATTAGCAAGCTTTAGAATTCCCTTAATGACACAAGAAAGCTACAATACCTATCTACAAGAACTAGAACTACTCAGTATTTAACCCAGTACCATTTTCCTAGGTGATCTAAACTAGCCAAGTATAGACTAGGAAACCTACACCACCACTAGTGCACAAGCACAGAGATTCCTTGACTTTGTCAGTTCAAATGCCCTGGGACAATTATTTTATTTATTTATTGATTTATTTTACATTTGTTGACTGGGCTAGTCTAACTGGATATATGTCCATTTTCAGTAGAGGCCCGGGGAGATAAGCTCCGTTGAAAACAATAACAAAATCATATATACAAATTAAAGTAAACAATGCACAATGCAGGTACATTAATGAGAATAATCAAAGCGGTCAGAAGTTCATAACATAGTGCAAAATAATCAGATATAAGTAGTATAATGCAAATGCAATTTCAATACATAATATATAAGCAAGAAGGCAGCTGATTATAAACAATTTATTAGTACAAAAGTATTCACATTAATGAAGTTAAGAAGATGTAAGTAATAGTATGCAAAAGGAGAAGATCTGTTGTTATTAAGAAAAGGATCTTGATTACTGAGAAGAGGAGTGTTGGTTGAATGTAGTAAGAAGAGCTAGTTGATCTTCTTACATTTGGTAAAACTTCTCTTCCTTTTATTGTAAACTTGTTGATATTACAATTCTGCTAAGGGGATTTGTTTAAAGGGTTTGACCTGCACTTGTCAGAATACTTACTTGAGGGAATAGCTATGTGGGTCTTGCTCTTACTAATATGGGGGTATCTTGCACCATCCCTTGCGTATCTTCATCATGTGTTAGGTGTCACCATAAAGCAGTCTCCTTCAAAATAAAATTGTATCCATAGATCCCTTTCACCCAAAGTACCTTTATAAATTTCCTTACAAATTACCTCCTCCTAAATGATACACTGGTAAACTTCAACTCCCCACCGAAGAAAGATAACTCTACTGGAAACAAAGAAACATATAGTGCGACACTATACCATCTAGTAAACAGCTGCATATATGCAGCTGTACTCTTTAAGATCAAGTGCAGGTCAAACCCTTTAAACAAATCCCCTTGGCAGAACCATAATATCAACATGTTTACAATAAAAGGAAGAGAATTTTTACCAAATGTAAAAAGATATAATTTCCAGAATGAGAGAGCCCTCATCACTGAAATAAACAAATGACTCAGGAGCTTACTAAAAATCCACTAAAGCCAAGTTTGAGGCTAAAATAGCTATCCACACCATAGGCAATCCCAAGACTGTTTTTTTGTTTGTAATGTCAAAAACACAGCACTGCAATGTGCTGAGCCGATTGTGATTGATGAAAACTACACTGAGGCTGAAGATATAGAAAACCTACCGGCTAATATATTTAGCTCTAACTTTATCCCTCTCTCCACCTGTATATGTCCCTCAAGATATGTCTCAAGCTGATTCACCTCCAGCTATCACACAAGGCCATATCCTAGAAGTGCTATCAAAAGCTGCAAATATTGTATTGATGGATCCTGACAATACCATGGATCTGTCTTAAACAGCAAGATTTATCCACAGAACTAACAAACTGTTTAATCTCAGCCTCCATGCAGTTTCTGTAACAAATGAATGGAGAACAATGACATACATCCCCCTGCAAAAAGGAAGACCTTTCACAGACCCAGGCAATTACAGTCCCATAAGTATAATCAGCCTTAAATGCAAAGCCATAGAAAGACACATCATTCACCAAATTAGTAAGGACATAGGGATCCTCCAAGCATAGGACCTGTCTCTGTTTGGATTTGTCAAGAGAAGAAAGTGCTTACTCAACCTGCTAGACCTTTTTAAAAATGTCATCAAAGCAATGGATGATGATCAAATGATACACACTGCACACCTTGACCTGGCAAAGCTTTTGACACAATTCCACACTCAGGCATAGTAGAAAAGTAAACAGGGAATAAGTCCATATGTCACCAGCTGTATTGCCAACTGACTCACAGATAAGATGCAGGAAATCAAAATATGGGAAGATAACTAAAGAATAAGACCAGTGAAGTCTCCCCTAGGTTCTCTGTTGGGAAATCTCCTGTTTGGCATCTACTTTTCTGAAGTAAAAGCCAAAACAAATGACTCTGTCTGAATAAGTTGTCAGATTACTATAGAATAGAAACAGTTATTGAATCCACAAATTATTTAGCCATCCGACAGGTAGGTTTGTCCCGAATAAATAACTAATGTCAAAATCATCAACTGAAACTAAATGTCAAAACATGCATTATTAGATCCTTTGAGAAGTTATCTATCCTGGAGAACTACCACATTGACAATACACCCTTAAGAGTTGACCAAGTTGCTCAGGATTTGAGAACTTATATGCATTCTATCTCCTACAGGCTGTTGAGGGGAGATTTATGCCTAGCATACAATACATTATCAGACTCCACTCTGATGGACGTCTTGCATATCTTCAAAACAAACAACACCATAATTACTCATTCTAAAGACATAAACCTTGCATGTGATATAACTAGGACCTGTTGGAGACACAAATATATATCCCAGAGACTACCAGTTCTCTGGAACAGGCTCCTCACCCATGTGAAGTAGAGTTCCTCCCTAACCCAATTCAAGTGTAACCTGGACAATTGGATGGGGGACAGGAATTTGGCACCTATGTCACCAATGGACAAGGGCAACGTGTAAATGGTTAATTTCCCAGGACCCTGCTTATAAATGTTTCATCTCCTGGGACCCTGCTTACACTTATTAAGGAAACCAGAACTTGTCAGAGATTTGGGATGCATGGCTAGGCTTAAAAAGGCTCTTGTGGATCTTAGTCTAGTAAACACCTAAGAACCTATAGACAGTAGCCTAACTTTTGACCAACATGTGTCCATTATTATAAGAATGCCTGCAGCGTATAAACATAGGGATTGTGTCAAGATCTAAGGATGGCATTGCCCCTCTTAACTCAGCCATTATTAGGCCAATCATTGAGTATAAATCACGTTTGGCATGTATCAGTAATACATATGCAACAACTAGAATGTCCACAGAGATACCTAACTGAAAGGATACAAGGCCTAAGTAATATGTCCTACATGGAATGACTCAAAGCCCTGTCACTACACTTGGCATCCTATATACTTCTAAGAGGTGACCTGCTTCTGGCATATGATGCATCCTTTGACCCAGTACTAATGGATTTATTGCACATCAGCAAAGCAAATAGCATCAGAATTACTCGGTATAGGGATCTAAACCTGTCCTGCATCATCAACAGAATGGCTTGGAGGGAGAGGTATTTCTCGCAGAGGATATAGCTGCTCTTGAGCAGACTCCCTATGCAAATAAAAACCTCATCCTTGTTCATATTCAAGTGCATCTTAGATCTATGGATGGAAAACAGAACATTTACCCAAGGACTGCCCCCTGTACTACTAAGGGGCAGACACAGCTCCAAAATGCTTTAGTCCATGGTCCCCTCAAATTATCTATGGTATGATCGCAGTTATTCTCATTAAGAGTAATATGTAATTATTGATCATGGGATGGGTAAGGCTTATCTCTAACTTCTTCTTCTTTCGGCTTTTCCCGGTTAGGGGTCGCCACAGCGGATCACCTTGTCCGCACATTGAATGGCAGTGGAGTTTTACGGTGTCGAGTTGCCAGCCCGGCGCCCAACCTTCCACAGAAGGCACACTCACATGCACACCTAGGGCCAATTTAGAGTGTCCAATCCACCTGCAGCATGTCTTTAGGATGTGGGAGGAAACCGGAGCACCCGGAGGAAACCCACGCGACCACAGGGAGGACATGCAGACTCCGCACAGAAGGCACCCCAGCCGAGGATCAAACCGGAGAACCTCTTGCTGTGAGGCGGCAATGCTAACCACTGCACCACCGTGGCCGCCCTAAGGCTTATCTCTAACAAATGGTCTAATTTAGATTGAGCATCAAAATAGAAACTGGCTATGCTTAAAATGGCCCAAAAGGACAGCTAGACTTGTACTAACCTTTGAAGTTATTAACCACATTTAATGCATACTGCACATTTAATAATCGATAGGCATGCACATGGCCAAAACAGGTACAATGCCCAAAAACTAGGCAGTACACTGTATGTACACATGCATAATGAGAACCTGAACCAGTTACACATGTGCACATATATCAGGGCACATATATGGGCATAGTGGCCATGTGGCTTAACAACTGGCACAGGAAGTAGCAACAGACATAATTATATAGCAGATACAAATGCATATGTGGTAAACATGACTACAATGTACTGGTGTTCCACAGACAGCCCAAAATGGATGTGAAAGTTATACAAAGACAAGGCTATCAACTATATAAAAATGATGTGTACACAATGCGTTCACAACATATATATGACTAAACAAACTATTAAAAAAACTATAACAGTGAATAGTATTCACTAATACTCAAGCTATGTATGCTGTCAATGTCTGCTTGAGTTGAAGAAGCTGGATCCTTTGTGACCTGGCAAGTGTACAGATGTGTGAGTGTTGCTGCTACCCCTCTGAGCACCATACTTGCTCCCTGCCAGCTGTAAATGCTTTTGTGTCATAGACTATATTGTCTGTGCTTCAGATTCTGCACAATGGCAGAGATGGGTACTCACCAAGAGCCATGAAGATCCCATCTGTAACTTATTTTGTTATGCTGTCTAAAACACAAGTCAAAGCCAGTCTAGAGCATCAGTGTCAGAAGAAAGTGACCAGGTTTATCAATTTTAGGATACAAGATGTCATCGTAAAGAAGTTTGTCTCATAACTCAACGTGAGTGTGAAAAAGAGTTTTTAGTGCCTGAGCACAAGTGAAGACACCAGTAGAATATCAAATTTCATATAAGTACAAATCATCTATGATCAGATACTCTGTAAAAATGATTCTATTTAGTCAAGGATCAAAGAATACAAATCTGACCTATACTTCATCAAACATAATTTCTAGACTTATTAAGTCAGTGAGATTTCATATGAACAGCTTACTGTAAAGTCAAATACAGAACAGGTGCCACAGCTGTAAAGATACAGGTGAGCCATTAAATATTGTAATTAAAAAAAAAAAAAAAGCTGCAGTGTTTTTGTTTGCTGAGTCATAGGTGAAGTGGACAAACTGATGCTTTGTAATATGAAGGATCAGTGGTTTGAGTTTGTCTGTAGCCTTTTCCTGTACATCATTATATGTAGAGTCTGTTGTCATTTGTATAAATACTGTGCTGTTTCATTTGATAATGTGATCATAATGCTGTTATTTACTTTATGTATTGATTTCAGTATGTATGTCCTGTTCATTGGTGATGTGCAGCCACACATGCATGTTGATGTTCACATACATGCTGACTATCCTCACATATACATTGGTTTGTTTAGGCATCTAAGCCATTTAGCGTCTTGCATTCTCTACTGATTTATTTAATTATGAGCAGTGTGCAGTGACACTACATTTCACAGTCTTGCCTTTATTCCCCATTTTTGCTAAACTGCATCCTTGATAACATTCTGTTAACATATTGTCGCTCAAGATCATAAAGAGATAGCTCAAGACATTTGTTAGGTTTGTGCTGTACTGTTATAATGAAATCTGTGGAAGAAGAAGGTTGTTTTTCAAATCCAAAGGATTCCTGAGTGTGATTTGACTATAGGTTGATAGGCAAATCCATCCTGCAATAGGGCATATATGTCAACATTTACATCATCAGCTTCTGGAATCTTCTCTTTCAATGATTTTTGTTTGTTTGCTTTTGTTTTATTTGTTATGTGGACTTTGTCTTCTATAATTGGCCAGAATGGGTGATTGAAGTGTTTGTTTTCTCATCTAATCCCAACATGTATTTTTCTGACATTCAAGCCTCAAGCTTGTAGATGAATTACTCCTCAGTGAGTTTCTGTGTGTTCATGCAGAAGCAGAGGCTTTATTTATGTGGTATTTTATTTTATATAGTTTTATTGATTTACTTACACAGTAAGAATGGCAGTAAAATAAGACACAATGGTGACATAATAAATGCATCTATTTCCACATATAATCCATACAGCCATATCTTTTCTTCTTTTTTTCTAAACCTCCTGTCTCTTACATATTATCATTATTTGTTTTAATTTTTGTGGTGGCCTTGCCTATCACCATTTGCTTTTACTCACCCTCCTCTGAAGACTTTTGCAACAACTTCTGTTCCCTTCCTTCAACCTATATCTTTCACTATCATTCTTTGTTTCCAGTTTCTAGGAACAGTTTGCATGTTTTTTTTTTTTTTTACTTTTCCCAATTGTTCTTTCTCTCTGAATCCCTCCTCGCCTTATCTTTCAGCAATCACTTTTCAAGCATTTTGACATTATAGTTCCTTATATTTGTTTCTCCTTCATCATGCCCTTATCCAATATTTTCTGATGTAACTCTTTGTATCCCCTTACAGTACTAATATTTGCAACCTTATGCTCGCCTTTTTAGGGATGTGCCCATTACCTTACTCCATCATTCATAGTTGTTATGTAATTGTCAGGCTAATGGTCTGATATGGTTCCTATTCTTCAGTGGCTTTGTCTCAAATCTTTTATGTGCAGTTATATTCTTAGAACATGTACGTCATTCCTACCCTGTCCTCTTGTTATCTCAAGCATCTGACCTACATTATTCTTAAATCCTTCTCAAAAGTTCCTGCAATTTTATACCACTTATTCACACACTTTCTTTGCCAGTCGCAAAACTTTGGCAATGGCTTTAAATTTGTTATTATTCTTAATACCTCCTTTCAGTCATCTTCATCCTTTTTCCACCCTTTCTGTCTCAACTTTTTCCATTTCTTTTTTCTCCTTATCTGTCCAAGGCCTTTGTATATCATATATTTTCCTTGACAATGTTCTGACATCTTGGAGAATAGTGGTCCTTTTGTCTTTTAAAACACCTGTAGTTACCCCTCTTGCTTTATATTCTTTACTATTCTGTGAAAATTTTCCTCCAATACTATTTTCCTTATTTCTCCTTCTCATCCGAGCTTGTCTCCCATGATCATCCTCCCATCAGACAATTCTTCCTTCCTCGTTTCTTCTTTTGCACCTATTCCAGTATTATTATTCCATCCATCTCTATCCTCACTTTTACTGTTGTTCAGCCCTTCCTTTTCACCACCATTTTAAATATATGTTCCACAGGGCATCCTCTTAACTCTGCCACAGTTGTCTTTTTCATTTTTATTTTTTTTATTGTCCTCTACTTGCCTGTATTTTCCTTCCATCAGACCAAGAGTTTGCAGGTTACCTATGTCCTTATTTATTAATTCCATAATAATTTCCATGCTCCTATAGATGAGGCTTGCCTGCTGACACCCCTACATTGTGCAAGCAGATGACTGTTCCTGACCTCCATTCACCCAGAATGAAGCTTGTTTGGAGGCTGATATTGAATATCTTCTGTAGGGACTCTTAAAAGAACAGTTTCAGTCTCATTGGTAGGCAGTCCATTATGTCATTTGGCCCCCTAGAAACAGGGTTCATGGACTTGGACCGTGCCTTGACGGCTTGTCATGGAAGAGACTATAACTATATAGATTTTTTCCAATAATTGACCCATAACAGTGTCACCAGGAAATAAATTACTGTATATATATTTTTTTGTTTCATTGTAAAGCTTGATTGTAAAATAGGACAAAAAAATAAACAAGGTAAGGTGCAACACAAACAAATAAAAAAAAATCATACAAATGTTTTATAGCAATAAACTACAATGCATTAGAAAATATCTGCCTTAAGAAAAATAATTTTCTGAAGTTTTTTTTTCTTTTTAGAAAGGCTTTGACTGGAAGTTGTAACTGGTGCATATCCCACAAGACATAGTATATCTTCCAAGGTAATCAGTGATATCTTACAATACCTGGAGTATTTGCTTATGTTTTTACTAGAGATTGTGCATACTTGCACCTGAATCTGAAGTCTAGCTCCCCCACACCATCCATAATTTAATGCTAACCTTAAGGTTGGACTTTCTCAAAGTAAATTGAATATTTGTATTTTGCTGCAAAAAAAATTAAACTGCCTTTTTTTCTCTTTTTAAGGCAGTTCAACATTTGGGTTAATAAGCTATAAGACAAAAGAGCATAGTTCCCCCCAGCCTAGTACAAGTGCTCACATGTTATTAGCTCATGGCTTATCTCCTTACTGTCAATTTCTCTAAATGGCAAATGTCCTACCTCCCCACTAGCCAGATCCTAGTGCAAACCAATCCATGTAAACCATGGAGCCCTTCTGGAACTCTGACTCTAATCATAAAACTCCCACATTGTCCTTAACTCTAATCAGAAGCCTCAATCCCTACCCCTAAAAATAAACTTCTGTCTTGCTACCTAAACATAAACGTCCCAATTACACCCTAAACCTGAATTCCTCTCCCACTGCCTAAATGTAAATTCCTCCTCTAAATTCCTAAATCTAAATGACCTGATTGCTTGCAAACCATAGTCTCCCCTACTGCTCCCTAAGCTTAAATTCTCCATTCACTCTCTAGCACTAAACTTACCTTCTACTCCATAACCTAAATTCCATTCCCACTCACTGAGGCAGTAAATCAAAATTTAAGGATTTTTTTTTTTTAAGGACAGTCATCTTGGCTTGGCCATTTCCCTTTACTGGAATAGTTACTTTATGTATGGTCAAGTGGTAAGGACAATGGCTTGTAAGATAGCTAATGTTCATACTTTTACCCTTCATGTCCCACTAAAAACTCATTGGCAGCTGTTACAGTGACAAAATCAGCTACTAGTGACACTAGTACAAAATAGATCACCAGAAGTATTTATAAATCATCTTTTACATTTAGTGAAAGAATACTCCACACAGTTGCTCAACAGACAAAAGATCATGGTGGGATTTTAAGAACTTTAGTTTGAAAGCCAATAATTATGTCTGCAGCTTTGTCAGTTTTTATGCAAACACCCAAACATGGATGAACCTGTGAAGATACATTTTAAAAACTGTGAGGCTCAATGCTCATAGTTCAAACACAGGAGTTAAAATAGTTATTGATGCAATGACCAAAGCTTACACTTTCTCAGCCTTAAAAGTTTCCAAAGAATATGTTATAACATGCTGAAGATGTTTTTCAAGAAATAGCAATACATCTCTATTAAGAAAGCAACTCAAACCAGCTAGATATGTGTAGTTTAAATTGAGAGCTACTTCAGATCAACCAACCTAGCATCATGATGGGTACTGAGCCTTTTTCATGCCCTGTCAGAGATAAAGAAACAGTTTTAAGTTATAATAGAGAATGATGTGGAAAACCTCAGCTATGTGAGCATTGAAGAATTAGAGTGATTATTGCATGCAGCACTGATTCAGAAGCGAGAAGCATTACCTCAGAGGGGTTGGCTTTTTGGATTGTTCCTTAAGAGGAAAATCATCAGTACTTGGACTCTATAGGATAAAGTAGGTGGTTTTGTCATTATTAGCAGGTTGAACAAATATTGTTACACAGAACAACCTTTCAAAAGAAATTATGACTATATACATTTTCAAACATAACATTTCCAGCTTCTGCTCTTGTAAATTGCAAGATGCATAATTTCATTAGATGGTCAAGAAATTTTCCACTGCTGGATGCAACTGAGGGTATGCCCTTTACATAGCAAAAATGATATTAAATTATAGGAGCAACACTTTGGCTTAGTGACACTGTAGAAAATGTAGGCATAGTAGTCTGCAGTCATTATAAATCTGTTTCTCCAGAAAGCATTGTCTCCAAAAGCCAATTACTGGCTAAAATAAGAATTGCCTTTTATGCACATCCTTGTAAAAGAAGTTACCTGCAGCCACTAGGTCAGCCATGGGAATTCAAGGTACAGGCTATTACCCAATGTGTAAAACTAGTCACTATATATTTTAGATTCCTTAACTGTACAATATTTTAGTTTAAATGTAATGATTAAGCATGTCTTACTAAAATAAAAAAATGAGTAGCATGTAAGTTGTACTTAACATCTTCATAATACATTCTTCTAACATTGTTGATAAATATGGAAATGGTGGGTTTCTCAGGAGGCATGAACCTTATGACTTTACATTTTGTATTAATTCATGAATGGATTGATGTGCATGGTACTTATTTTAATTTAACCACATACTTACTATTAATTATAACACATTAGGCATAATATAAAAACATTTGTTATGAATCGATGCAAGATATATGACAATCATGTAATATTTAGAGACATTTTAGACAGTTTGGAGAGAAATTAAAGGCAAGTTACTCTAATACAAACAAGAGTTGCAATACAAAATTGAGAGAAAAACAGGCTTATGGTATATTTAGAGAGAGAGTCAAGGAAGAGAAACTGATAGCAGTAAGAAAGTAAGTGAAGAAAGGAAAGTAAGGAGGCATAAGGAATGAAAAGGTACTAGTTCACATTAAGGGATATGGGTTATCCTAGTTTTGAATAAGAACAGAGAAGATTTTATCTAGGAAACATTTTAGATTGGTTTTGAAAGATGATAGAGAGCGTATGGACCTGATGGATACAGGTAAGGAGTTCCAGGCCTTAGCAACCTTGTACAAGTACAGACAATCATCAGCAGATTTGACAGGTTTATAGACAGACATTAGTTTTTGGTCACTGGATCATGATGACTGACTGGGAACATAGTAGTGTAAAATGTTTTTTAGTGCTGGACAGGCAGATAGATGTTGAATCATTTTATATGTGGTAAGAAGCTGTGTATATGTTAGTTGTTGAGGCAGTTCTAACCAGTTCAGGCTTTTCAATGCTAAACAATGAAGAAAACCTGACTGATGTGTAATGTGCCTACTGCAGATTGACCAATTTATACAACTATGAGTACCACATTTCAGAGACTTGTTATCCACAAAGAAAAAGATCACACTATCAGCCAATTTGCATTTGTCTGAATCACCATCAGTTACTGCCAGCACAATATGTACTTTATGTTTGTAGTCAATGCTGGCAGCACATGCTTCAAGGTGGCACATGCACCCCCATACACCCTTTTGAAAAGTTGAAAGGCTGCCAGCCCAGCCAGATAGAATCTTGCAAATAATTCTATGTGATTTTTAAATATTAATATAATCCACAGACTGGTTCCACATGTAAAGGAGAACTATATGTTATGATTAAACTATATGTTGTACTCAGCTTCAAAAATGCCACCACAGTGCACTGTGCTGGAAGAAAGCTGATAAGTAGAGCACTGTATGACTGTTTGATCTCATACTCGAAGAAAGGGATGTCTGGATGAAAGAATTCTTTCTATTGTCTTAGGACAAGTGTTAATTGCTAGATTTTACATATATAATGTCTTTTATCGCTATGGCTTCCTGCAGGTGCAAATTACAAAAAGAAATGTACATTTTGAGTTTCTGTTAGCCTGAGAAGCTAAATCAGAACTGTTAAGAATGATGTACTCTAAAATGAGTCAGCAGTGATGTATTATCAATTTAAGACTTTCTCAGAGAGAGAGAATCAGAGCATTTTTCATTTGTCTTGAGACCTGACAACAGCAACGGCTCTCTGGCTTAGTTCTGTATGTATGTAAGTTATTTAAACCTTGTTTCTATTAGAAATAGATAGAAAATAGTAACATTATACTAACTGTTTTCTATATTTATGTCGGATTATTTTAAGCATTTTCCAGTGATGTCTAAACTCTTGACTAGCACTGCGTTGAATTAAGGAAATTTGTCTTGTGTTTTTATTATTTATTATTAAATATTTTTAAACCTTTCAACTGTGGCTGTTTTGTGTAGAGATAAGTTAAACTCTAGAGTGCATTGCATGTATATAGTGATACCATCCAAGCCACTCCAATAAGCCTTGCTGTTTGTCATGCCTACTAATTGGATAATAATAATATTGCACAGTAAAATTGGAAACCCTTTGGTAAGGGCCTTATTAGCAGCTGATATTAGTGGTTGGTGGCAGTGGATTACTACCTTATAGCCAAGCAGGAAGGGGCATAGCTAGAGAACCTGTGCCAGCCTTCCCCGGGAGTGCCTTTGTGTTTGTTTATAAATCAAATCTCAAAGTGTGTGTGTGTCAGCTACTTGGGCAGGGACACAAATCACTGGTTGGACAGAGAGGGTGCTGGAGGTTTTAACTTGACCACTAGGCTGAGACCTGTACCCTATAGCTGCTGCAGTGAGGAGTCTTATTGGGGATCTGGAGAGAAAGTGAGAAACTGTGATGTCTGTGCACTCTTAAGGGAAATTGTACTTTACTGTGTGTGCACTTGCTATCCTTCCCAATGTGCATGCCCCTCACTGGTGCTAGTGGTGAGGATTAAAGCTCCTTGATTACTGGGCCAGTGCACGGGCATCACAACCCTCATACCAACTTTAATACATTCATACACAAACACAAAAAAACACCTATCTAGTTCCAACACTTACATTTTAAGAGTCAAACTTTAAAGATAAAAATTAAAATTAAATATGCAATGAATTGCAAACATGATTGCATATGATTTTGCACAGCATATGTAAGATGTTTAGTTTGGTAGCAATGTTTTGTTAGAAGGAAAAGAAAGTTTAATTAAGAGTGTAAGTAAATGGATGATGTGATAAGCAGGGTCTGGTACACAGTTATAGTAACTACATTCAATACATTCAAATAAGTAATACTGAAAACTTCTGTATGTTGTTAAATTCATGCTGTTGGGAATTGCCACAGGAAAGGTGTTCCAGGCAGCAGCGACCAATTCTGTGGAAGGCTCTTTCTGCAGTAATGAGAGTGAAAGGATGTCATTCTAATGAGATGCTAAGAATGTTTTAATTCAGGAGTCAGTTTGTCACAGTGTTTGTACTCATAAAGAGTGAAAGTAGGTACAAGAATAAAAATTAAAATTGTTTATAAAGGGAGAAGGGAAATGAAGGTAACTCTTACATGATTGATTGGGGTAGCAAAATCACAGTGGGTAAACAAGTGGAACCAAGGAACTGTAGAAAAACAACCACTTGAAGGCGGTGTCCAGTAACACAAGATACCAGGTGTCCTCAATAAAAATGCTTTAATGCAAAGCCAAAATCCACAGCAGCAACAGATTTGATAAAGTCTGCTATGGTAGCAGATGAAAGCACTTATCCAACATTCGGTTCTCATAGCTGTGCTGCTTTTCCCAAATTGTACTTGTTGCTGCTGTGGATTTTGGCTTTGCATTAAAGCATTTTTATTGAGGACACCTGGTATCGTGTGTTACTGGACACCGCCTTCAAGTGGTTGTTTTTCTATGATTGACTGGGGTACTTACATATTAACGCAACCAGATTCCAAACCGAGTTATGTTTCTACCTTCTTGGTTGTGCACTTCACAGCAGCTGCAGTGATATATGAAGCACTGAGAATGGGGGGAAAGTAAGAAAGATAGAGAGAGAGAGAGAGAGAGAGAGAGTGAGTGAGAAAAGTGGTGAGAAAAAGGAAAAACTTCCTGACATGGGGCATAAGTTAATTTTCACGGTGCCAGGACAGCTGTACCGTGTAATCTGCCATGGTATGGTATTACTTCTGAAAGCCATTACAGACACAGAAGGAAAACTGAGAGAGTAGAGAATCTGTTTGCAATGGAAAGTGATCTTTCACGCTTAAAATATCCACAACATCTGAAAAAATAAAAATCATTTGGAGATTGGTAGTTCACACACCCCTTTTAAGGTTAATAGGAATATTTTCAGCAAAACATAAGGAAGTATCGCAAGTTGGAAATCTGGTTGAGATAATACGTAAGTACCTTCATAGGTAATGCTTAGATTATTGATATATAACATGCTAGTTGCCATAAGAAGGTAAAAATGCTACATTGCAGTATCCTACCATTTGCTTAGGTTGATGAAGTGTTTTATTTTGGTGTCTTTTGTATGTCCTAAGGATACTAGAACTAATATTTTTGCACATTTTGCAGTGAGTGTATTTTAGCAATAAAATATGTGGTCTTACATGCGTGACGATTGGTTAAATAATAGAAATTTTGACTTGACAAAAATATTAATCAATGTTGGAGTCTACATGAAGATTAGCATTAATAAAGGGGCTTCATGGACACGATGGAATCTGGAAGTAAAAAAAAAAATTGAAAAGGAGTGAGTTAATGCACCTAACTTAGAAGAGGCTATTTTGATATTGACATATCCTGGTGTCAGAAGAGAAACCTCTGTGACTGAGTTGCATAATTAGAAGTGAGTGGTGTGTACATTTAAACAGGAGCAATCCTTTGTTGCATCTATGTGCAGCAACTAAGTGTAGTAGGACTACTTCCATGTATTTGCAGTTATGTGCCTTCCTGCAACCTCCTGAAACATACTGATTAAGCTGTAACTATCTGCAGTGGTGTTGTGTTGTTCTGAGAATGAAGTACAAAACTTGGATGACATTTTAACTAAACAAGAAGGTATACACATATGGTCACTGTGTGATGGCTACTTTATAGGGAACTATCATGTGAGCATCATCAAGAGATATATGACTGGACACTCATTTCTTTGACATTTACTATTAACATATCTACTTATGTGCAGGGAATTTGTCATTCTTGTGTTACAAAAGGACTTCTCAATGTATCCCACTAACACATTTAAAGCAGCAGAGATACTGTTTTCCCATATACCCCTTAAAGATATGCCTCCTCAAAAAGGCACAAATCACACAGAACAACACTGTTAGCACTGTTTGCCCATATTGTGCAGTACAGTCTACAGCACACATACTATCATGTATACCAATATTCCTATGTATAATATTTGGTACACTTGCATGGAGAAGGATTATGGTGGAGGATGTTGAATCCTGCTGAAGAAGGATTATGGTGGAGAATGGTGTCCCCTTCTCTGCTGCTTCATAGACATGAGCAGATGCAGTTCTTGAAAGGTTTTACTCCCATGAATGGATAGACGGGTCTATATTATATGATCAAAACTTTAGTTAGTCGAATAACTAAAGCTCGATCACTAAATGTCGAAGTTGCAAAACCGCGAACGGCAGTTTCCACACAGGGATAGAATTTGTTTGGCCGATATGCGGATTTTGCCCTTTCTATAATCTGGAACAATCTCGGAATTGGTATATTTAGTTAGGGGGGATGTGTGTGGCACAGCCCACCCATGTTGGGGGTGGGGTCAAAGCCCCCCATTTGATTTGTGTTTAATATTTTTTTTTTATTAGTTGGGACAACGACATTGTTTCCCTGTGTGGAAACTACCTTTTGTGGTTTTGGGACTTTGACATTTAGTGATCAAGCTTTAGTTATTCGACTAACTAAAGTTTCAATCATATAATATAGATCTGGATAAACATTGCACAGTTGCATAAAATTAACTTTAAGGATCTGAGGTGAGGATTCTGACAGACAGCTGTGTTACATTATTAACAGTGCTACACTTTAATTTCACCTGTATTGTATATAAGCTTGGTTTGAAGAGGTTACTAGTATGACATTACAATGTTTCCATTTGTTCATATGTCCTTTTAGCATGATACTTTTGCTTTGCCATGTTCTGCTCAGCAATTCATCAGGTTTGAGAGGATGTTTTTTTCTGGTATGTTAACTCTACACTTGCATGACCATAAATGTGTGTACCTACAAGCTGAGATGCTTTATTCAATGGCCTTTGCACCTGAGGACCAGGTAATAAGCCTCCAAACAATATTTGTGAAGGTATTCTGTACCTGGCCTGCTTCACACTTACAAATGTTTTGTGAATTGAGTTGGGCTCAGCTACATATTTTTTCACATGCCAGTCATGCATCTGATAACTTTTTTGTGACTACCACCCCTTATTATTCTGTTTTACCTCTTGAGTATGAATTATTCTTACATATTAATGCAATGCACTTACTTGTTATAGTATAAAGAATGCACTTTTAGTTAAGATTGTGCATTACATCTTTGAGGGGTTTATAACAATCCTAGTTTTCATTGAAATTTGCAGATGTTATCCATCTCTTTAGCATGGTTCTTAATTTAGTGCTCTATGTGACTTTTGCTGTTTTCACTGACAAAGTGTTTTTGGTAGGCTCCTGTTTTCTGCTCATGTCATATTTATTTTTAGGAATGCAGTGTAGAGGCTTTTATGGTTAGTATGAATTAGAATTGTCTATTCATGACATGGATAAAGGGGGAATGTTTTAAGAATAAAACAGTAAAAATGGTGGCATTTAATGCTAACAACAAAATTAAAGTAGTGCTATTTAAACTCTCTATACATATAAATATTGCACCCCAAAACTGGCCAAGATCATGGGATGTAGGAATAAGTCACCTGTCCTTTTAAAATAGTATGATATACAGTTATAATAAAGCAAGTTTTCCACTTTTAGCTCAGTAATCCCATATGAAAAGTCTGACATGAAGGACAGGGAAAGTGATCCAGCAGCCTTATTTTGCAATTTGGAATTTTCTTGACTATATTACAATGGCCAGCAACCCCCCCCCCCCCAACACTGTTCCATTCTCTGAAAAGGCTTTCCCTAGATATGGGACTTGTTTACCCCACAGAAAAAAAAAACATCAAATGTTTCATAGTGGTATTCGCACAAGATGTCCATTGGGTAGGCTGCAAATCAGGAAGAGGAGACCAGGAATTACATCTCATAAATTGTGCATATGCTGAATTATATAGCCTTCACCTACTGCCCAGAAGTTTTCTATCTGTCTTTTACTCACATTTTCAAACAATTTTGAATAAAAGTTTTCTAATGTTTGACATTAGGCTTTCAGCCGCAATGTAGCAAAAAAATGTATTCTACTTGCTTGACTAATAAAATTAACTGTTACCTGAAACTGTTCTGCAAACAGTCTATTTCACAGTATCCCAAAGCAACTACTGCTCTGTGACAGTCTGCCCATTTTCATTTTCAATATACCATATGTGGAGATTTTGACTGATTATTTTAAAGAAGCAAAATGGTCTGCTTTTTTTCTTTTGCATGTTTTCTTCACTTTCCAGAAAAAGAGGTCAGACTGATGCTTCACTAGTATTATATTTTTCTCTCCCTCTCTTTCTTTCTTTCTTTCTTTCTTAATAATTCAGATCTGTTCTGTTTCAATTGCAAGAAAGTTTACTGTCCTCTAACAGTGTTTTAAAATGGTAATGGACTACCAGTTCTCCATTTTTATAAACCACAGAAAAGGAGGTAGGCAACTATGTGCTTGAACATTTTGTTGAACCCTCTCTTTTAGTATGTATTTTAGGTCTATATTATATTATCGCATGCTTACAAAAGCGAATGATAAATAATCGACCCCATGTACGCGAAAGCTTACAAAGTTGAAACCGCAGAACAGCAATTTTTTTCCAAGGGGAAAAAAAATCACTTTTCCAAAATAAAAAAAATAAATAAATAAATAACTTTAAAACATTATATAATGTGGGGCTCCACACCCCCCACACCCCCTACTTCAATATACTAACTCCAAGACCTCACTACAGTGCCGAAAATGGCAAAGTAATGAAAGTGGCCAAGCAAATTCTTTTTTGTCTTTTTGCTCTTTTTAGTTCGATCAAGATGCATTCGACAAACTGCGTCTGCGATCCAGTAATAGGAACTTTGTATTTTAAATGTGTTTTTTCATAAACTTGTAAACAATTGGTCTGTTTGCACATGTATCATTTTTGTCCTTCCCTGATTTCACTTAGCTGAGCTCGGCATGCAACATGTCATGAAGTCACTCAAGGTGTATATATACTCAATCCCACCCAGTACATCCTGAGATGCTTCCATTAGCAGGTTCCTTGGAGCTATCTGTCAGCCCATGATAGGTGTAAATTCTTAATTAACATCTCCTAAAATCTTCCCTATGAAAGACAAGCAGATCTTTGACCATTAATTTCTTCATCTTTTACCTAAATGTCTTGCACTTAATATGCTAATGGATCATGAGACACCAGCATCATATGTGGATGGCCTCACTCTGTGGAAGGCGGGGCCTGCACTATAAAACAATGCCTTCATATAGGATTTGCAAAGTCTCAACAACCTGTAAGATGATATGCAAACATGATGAGTAATCAGGAGTGAGTCTAGTAAGCAAACACATTAAATGACACTCCTCCTGATCATTAGAATAAATGTCATATTCAAGAAGATGTTCTAATAACTTCTTTGCCATGAACAAAAAGAAAAATCATCCAGTGAAGTATGTAACAAAATATAGGAAGAATAGTAATCTGTCATAAAACAGTATGTAGTGATATTTCTGTGCCTATAACTTTGTTAAACCTCAACTAAATTAATTCCACTGATCTGAAAGGAGGTATCACCATACATTTTATCAGGGTTGAGGGAGCTCAGCAAAGGACATCAGTTTTTATAAGCAAGCTATTGCAAATTATATAACTTCAACCTCTACATAATTTAGTGCTGAAATAAATCTGAGGGAAACAGAAGTCTTCACAGGCTAAGTAATATGGATTGGGATCAAGTTGAACATACCTATTGTTTGCTGTTTATGGCATATTTAAAAAGCGATTATGTAAGTTCATGTTATACTGAAGTAACTGTGGAGGTGTAAAACTGAGACCAGCAAAGAAAATGATTTTATACTGAGTTGATTAAAAGGATATACAGTTATATCTTGACCAGCCATAGAAGTAGTCCATAAGTTCTTAATAGAGATTAAAAAAATAAAGCAAACTAAGGGGAAATGATAAACATGGGTTGACATGGAAAAGACTAAAAATTTTAGAGCTCATTTGTTGATACTTTATAAACATTTTCTTCAGCATGTTATTACAATAGATCTCTGTGCATATTAAATTAACATGGGTCTTCTTCCATGCTGCAAACTGAAATATTTAATTAAACTGATATAATCCTGTTTAACAGGCATCACTGTGAAATAATTGCTTGCACTGGCTTTTAAGATTTTTGGCACCAAAGGTCAAGGCACACAGTTTTTCATAAAGGTTAACTGGCATGAGTACAAAGGTAAATTATATTATTAACTAGTCTTTAATTAAAAAAAGTAAAAGAAATTTCCTTTATACTAGATTTCACTGGAACTTAATTTCATCTGTAATTCTTATAATTTCGTAGGACAACTAATTTCTGAGATATATGTCTTGATGAATTGAAATTAAAGCTGATTAAGATTTTAATTACCATCTGCTGAGATTTTAGTTTGTACAGCGAATGTTATATATTATTCAGAGGAACTATAACCTCATGTAATAATCATAATGATGAATGCACTTTATAAGTTGATGGATTTAAAGCTGTTACTGATTGTTTCTGCTTTGGTACTTCAACACTCTTTCTTGAACTTTCTCCTCTCCCCATCCCCATGGAAAAAGCCAAAAGGGCAATCCCTCTAAATAATGTTGAGAGTCTGGAGTTACAATAAGGTGCCTTGTTAATCCTGCTTTACTCCTTTTATTTCACTAATTAATGTTCAAAGTGATCCACACAAAATGGTGACAATATGTCAAAGCGTGTTTCAAATGAGGCTGCTAGAAAGTTAATGACTAGAGTTCTGAAAAAAAAAAATCAGAATGGTAAATAGAATTTTCTTTTTCTCGGATTGAAGCTTTTTTTTTCTTTCTTTCTGCATAACAATTCAAAGCCTGTAGTTTTCAGAAATACACTATTATCATTAGTTAATGAAATTCAAATTTCCCTGGTGAGAAAAGGCTTTCAGTGACTATTTCTGTTTCTTTGCAGAAGAATGAAATTCATGAGCTTAGCTTAAAGCAGCAGTTGACTGTCCTTTTTCAGATGAAAATTATTGATCTGAAGCTGAGATATGAAATCCCATTATGTTTTAAAAGTAATGATTACTTTACAAACAGCTGAGAAGATTTGATCTGAAAGAACATGGTATGTGTGTCAAAGGACTGCAGGATATGATATTTGACAAGTCTCAATTGGAGGCTAACTCTATGGCAAGATAAGAGCAGGGTGTAAATCAAGCACAGTGCATAGTGTTTTATATTTTGCCTGTATAACAAGGTTAAGATCTGAAATAATGAAAAAAATGGAAAAAGTGGGATATCGTAGAAGTATTAGTGCAAGAATTTGTTTCAATCCATACAAAAAAGATTGCATTTCTTTATAGAATATGTGACTTTTTTCAAGAATTTTATTAAGGTTAGTCATATCAGTACCAGTAACATATATTATTTAAAATAAGTAAATACGTAAGTCAGCTAATTAGTTCATTAAGTTAATCAATTATTTCATAAATGATCTACATATCATATTCAGCTATCACACTGTGGCTGCTGGAATTGGGCACTTTCACCTTTTCAGGTGTTCATTGCTTAGCATACGTTGTGTAGCATACTCATTACCATTTTAGGAGCTACCTTTCTTTCCTTTTTTTCAAAAATAAACCAATAAATACATTAATGAAAGAAATATGTTCCTTATGTCAGAGACACTGCCATCTGTCTATGTGTACATGAGTGAGGGTTTGCTTTCATATCTAGGTCGTGGTATAGTATCCATTCCTGTCGCTTGTGATCAATGGACTTGTTGTCCCCTGTGTGTCTTTTGTCCTATTCAGTTTGTGACACTTTTTTCCTTTGTCCGTTGACAAAATCTTGCCCTTTGCTACACTCAGTTTACCCACTCCTTCCTAAATAGGGTCAACAAGCTTCTGAGTAATTTGTGCCCTAGCAGTAGTGATGAGAGTCAGTTATTATACAGCTGACTACTCTGGCAATTCTATGGACTTGTGCAAGCCACAGTTTCTGCTTCTCATGTGGTACATGCTTGTTATCATACACATGGGCATCTGCAGTCTAACTGTCTCACCATTACCCAGAATGGGGATGCTAAGCTCCTTAATTTGTATGAAACAATAGCACTCTGTCAGGTGTCAGCAATACAGCAAGCCAAGTTGCTTTACTCTTCTCCCAGCTATGCGTAAAGGGGCATTGACCACTTACTCTCATTCTCCTTGTTCTGCCCTAACAGCACCCCCAATGCCCGTCTGACAAAAATCATTTGTGGTGCTGTCATGATTTTATACTAGTTCACCATGGTACTGGATCTCAGCATGTGACAATCTTGTGTTATTTTGTCCCTGTCATCTATGTAAATGATGATGTCTGTGACCAACAGCAGCCCCTATCTTGTGTTAGGTTAGTGATACATTTTTTGTATACAAAGAATAACATACAGCAAGGTCATGAACATATTTAGAAGAAAAAAGAAGAATCTCTGTCCCATATTGTTTCATTGAGAAAATATGAGAGTCTTTCTAGATTGTAGACATAAAAGTGAGGCATATCCCCCAAAGAAGATCCATAGCAGGGAGGAGGAAAGTAGGTTTGGGGTTATAGTGGTGATACCTGATGTAAAGTGTGAGCAGATAATGAACGTACTATCACAGCTTTGTGGTAAGACCTGCAGACTATGTGTTTTATCATTTTGATATTGTCACTTTATGATTGTTATGAGTTATAGATATCAAACAAATGTTGGTTCCTCAAAAACACCAGTATGTACTCTGCTCATTTCTACCCAAATGGGGTATGGGGGTTCTTCCTGCATGTGTGTCATCTTGTTAAATGTCCCTGTTCTCTCCAGCTACTTCTCCTGTTGACCAACTTGTTTCTATATGATCATGCTATTTAGCATGGCACAGATAACAACCAGTTTGCATGTATAAGTTCCCTTGTCCTTTGCTAAAAGACATTTCATGAGACAAAAAACAGACACCCTCACCCCGCTCAATGTGTTTTGTTTTTTACATTTTTGTGTTTGTTTCCATGTTATAGTTTTTGCTTATTTACTTATTTATTTTGGGACTTTAGCGGACTACATTAATTGTGTGTAGGGGTTTGGAGGGTTGTTTTAGGTGGGTTAGGGTATTTTGTGGCCATTCATGTATCTGTTTTAAACAAGTGTGTCACACAAATTTGTGCAATAGCTTTTAGTAAGCAGCAAATAAATGACAGGTTTAGAAGAATTTTAGTAGCTCGGATGGCATCCAAATGATGTTACCATCAAAGACTATTGATGTACCAAGTGGAAAGTAAAACAAAACTGTTTTACCCAGTGATCAAAATATAAGTTTGTATTGTACAAATCCACCCATCTATTCAGAAATGTTTATTTCATTGTACATGAACAAAAATAAATCTGACCTGTTCTGCTAGGAGAGCATCCTTCTGAATATAGACATCAATTACACATATCTTCACTTACACATATCTTTTATATCTTACACGTCACATGGCATAACAATTAATACATTAAGGTGTGCCTGATCGTAAGATGTTGTTGTTAAACTTTTTATTAATTTATTGACATTTGTTTACTAGAAAAGTCCGAATGGACACATGTGCCCTTTTTTCAGTGGAGGCCTGGGGAACAAAGTTCAAAGGTAACAAATTTAATGCAATCAATATTTACAATAACAAATTTTATAATGCAATTACAGTGAATACAAGCATAGTAGTCAGTATAATAACATTTGTATTGATATTCACAAACATTAATATACAGCATTGAATTGAAAATTTACAGCTAGAAGATGGTATATGAGATGGGTAGGAGTAATTTAAGCCATACATTACAGTGAGGTATTAGAAGGGACACCTGTGTATTATGTCGAAAGTGGGGCATGCAAAAAGTTTAATTTGGATGATTCCTGCTTAAGTCCAAGCAATCCATCATTATTGTATTTTCAATGTGGGTCTCATCTCATAAGTCAAGCTATACTCTGTCTTTTGAGAGCTACATAGAAATATATGGTTCTACAATGAATCAACAATTTCCTCAGTCCTGAGCATTGCAAATCCTGAAAAAAGGCCAACAACATAAAAGGTTGAAAAAATTATTTTAAGCATTTTTGTAGAAGGAAAAGCCTCACTGCACCACCAAGGCTCAATAATCAAGCCCTTTCACATGCCAGAACTTATATACACCAACTGCATGGTCACATCAATTCAAAGATGGGAGACATGTTTCCAAACAATGGGATCCTTGCTAGTACATGCTTAGAAATCACACTAACAATGATTTCTTCTGGGAAACAGTGATTAAGGTTTTGTTGCTTAGTATCTTTTTTTTTGAGCAACTTGTGCTTGAGGAATTTCACCTCAATCATCTGTTAAGGAACTGATATATGCATGAATCCTCTTAAGGAAGTAATATTGTCCAGATATATAGAACTCCAGGAATAGATTATTTTAATGTTGCAAAATGCTGAAGTAATCTGTAAATCACTCATCTTATTTTCATAATATGCACCTATAATAATCAACATTTACTTATATAACAATGTAAGAATTTGCAAGAAGTAGAGGAGTTCCTCTTGTAAGTCAAAGGGATAAGGGATAAGTCATTATTAAAAGGGATTATGAAAGATGTAACTTTCATAATAAGATGCAACTATCTAACCAGAGTTAACCCTGTAATATACAGAGCTGCAGAAACACCAAACCTTAATTCAGCCTGCCTTATCTGCAGCCAAGAAGAATAAAACTACCCCTTTGCCACAGCATTAGATTAGAAATCATTTTATTTATTTAGTTATGTGTGGGGTTCAGCTGAGATCAAAGACACAGAATGAACTAGAACAAAACTGTTGCTGTGGTGGTGCAGCAGAATGCACAATTACCTAGGTGATAGAAATCAACTCTATAGAGAATCAAAGGAATCACAGCAATTCCAAGAAAAACCTACTTGTGCCCATTGATTCCAAGCCATATACATTTCCACCAGAACTCTCACTGGTGAGGATTGAACTGTGTGACTGAAACACATGACCAACAATCCGAAACTTTAAACCAGATAATTGACCTCAATGCTACATTGAGGAACTCCCACCAGGCAAGAAATTAGCAGCCTACCAGCCAAGCTTCTTTCCGGTCCTCCATGACACTTCTGTCATCATCATCACCCAACTTACCAAACACAAGCCAGCAACACCTAAGCTTAAAGAGGGAGCAACAAGTGCAATCAATCAGCCTCCACCTGCCACCTCCAAAGTCACTGACCTGGCTGCCCACACACACATACTGATGCATCCCAAAGGCACACAGCTCCGCAGTGGAAGGATTCTAACTCTAGGTAGCACCCCATGGCCACCAGCCCTGATCAATCCCCTGAAAGCCCTGCACATAATACTGCAGCCATGACCATGTGCCCCTTCTAAATAATAGACACTGACTACAGCAAACAAACTTACCAGAATGCTTCCTTTGCCCTTCTCTCTTCCTAATATTATATTAAAATTTTATTTTATTTTATAATGGACACCAGGTATGTCTATTGGCATCAACAGCCACTCCAGTGTCTCAGATGTTGCAACCCCTGCCCTCTTGTCCATGCATACAGATTAATGGGCAAGATGAACAACTGACAGCAAGTCACAATTCATGCTAGAACCCTTAAACATGATCAGCCTTGGCTCCTGCAATCTTCAGAAACTAATTGGTTCCCTATAATGCCTCTTCTAGTAGTGGGCCTTCTACTTCACTTGCTTGATAACCACAACAATCACAACTCGCAACTCCCTTATCTCCAGTTGTAGATAACCTGATCCTGGCAAGACTAAACCAATGAAAGAAGACAAAAAAAAAAAAACAGGGACCTTACCTCCCCAACCAAAACCAACTACCTACATGACCTTGATTTACTTACTATCTGGCCTACACTAACTCTTGGTCACTCAGATGTGACTCTACACATTCAATTGCTTCAAACTACACTGAAAGAGGTTTGACCTAGTCCATTCTCAACAATATAAACCTCACCCCCTTCTCATCACATCTGCCTCATTTTCTAATATGCCTACCCATCATTTCCTACAGCAAATTAACCCTTTCCTGTCCTGCTTAGCTTAAATAACCTTACATCCCAATCACACCCCAGCACTTCACTATCCAGGAGTCTTCAGACAAATGCATCTGCAAGCACACTGTGTATAATGAATCTGAGGGATAGTCATAATAGTTTGTTGTGTACTTTAACTTTTGCCCTTAAAACACAGATTTTGTTTCTGAAAGGAATTTGTTCAACAGAACAGGGCCTAGTCTGAAAAAGGATTGCCCCCTTTTGATAATTCTAAAAGGTGGTTTGTTTATGGTGAATGTATGTTCCTGGTTACTTCACGCTGAGTATGGTCATCTGCTTTTTGGTAGTTTTCTTCTCAGCAGTGCGCAGTAACTTTCTTTTAGGATTTTAAACATGAGTGTGCCTAATAAGAAAGTAGATATTGGTGTGATAAGTAGCTATTTTACCTTCTTTAAAAAGAAAAATTCATGGTATCCCATGATACACATTTCTAAACATACTGGAAGATATTAAGATAGAACCAAACACCCTAATACTGGGTGATTTTAACTACCCTGCCATTAACTGGGAAAGCTACTCATGTACCAACACCTTTGCCCAACGGTTCTTGGAATTCATAAATTCCAACATCCTGGATCAACTAATCCATAGTCCCACCAGGGGCTCCAATATCCTAGACCTGGTCATTACCAACATGGGAAATCGATGCTCCACACCTATGGTCACCCTCTCGTTAGTCACGTCTGACCATAAGCTAATCACCCTTAACATCCACATCCCACCCCCACCCCCCAGTAAGGAAACCTCCATAAAAAACTTCTCCAAAGCCAACTTCATGCTACTCAAGTCAGAAGTGACAAAGTTCATGACACCCATGCAGATGGGAGCTGAAAGTTCAACTGCTGAATCTTACACTAAGGCACTGTACGAGCACATCCACTCATGCATAAATCGTGCCATCCCAAATAGAACCAAGATGCTCTCATCCAAAAAAAAGAAGCCAATCTGGTGGTCCCCTGCCATAAACAAACTTTACAACAAAAGGAAGAAACTGTTGCAGATAAGAGGAAAATCCCAGGATGCAAAAAAACTGCCTTACCAGCCTCAGTAAGAAACTGAGATCCCTCATAAAATCCTCCAAAGTTAGTTACAAAAGTAAAATTGCCAAAGATTCCAAAGACAGCAACAAGGCATTCTATAACTATGTCAAGAATCTAAATGGCAATGCTCAGATCTGCTCTGAGCTAAAACAGAATGGCATTAAATATACTGATCCCAAGGATATTGCCAATATCCTGGTAGATCGATTCAGTGCCAAATTCACCCCCCTCTCACCCCCTAAATGGCCCATCTCAATACCCGAAGATTGCCAAATTCCGGTAATAACGGCCACACAGGTAAAAATGCACTCTCCAAAGCTAAGAATACAGCATCCATGGGACCAGATAACATCCCGGGCTGTGTACTACATGAACTACAATATGAACTGGCACCTCACCTACGTGTCATGTTTAATCATAGCCTCACCTCAGGTTTCGTGCCCACTGAGTGGCGCACAGCTACAGTTATCCCACTCCATAAGGGGGTTCCACCTTGGATCCCAGAAACTACTGTCCCATCAGTCTGACAAGCCTTATCTGCAAGGCCATGGAGCGTATTATCATGGAACTTATAAACAAAGACATTGGCAAACTTCAAACACTGGACCCCACCCAGTTTGGGTTCGTGAAGGGCCGATCTTGTCTCCTGAACTTGATTGACTTCTTCGAATCAGTCTCCAGAGCCATGGACAAAGGTAAGGTGGTCCACACTGGCTATCTAGACCTTGTCAAGGTCTTTGACACCATCCCCCACTCTGGAATCATAGATAAACTTACTAAACTGGGCATTAATCCCTATGTCACCCAATGGGTTGCTAACTGCTTACTGATAGAACCCACACTGTAAAAGTAGCTGACTCCAAATCTAGCTCCAGACAAGTGACAAGTGGAGTACCTCAGGGTTCAGTCCTGGGATCGCTCTTGTTTGGCGTTTACTTCTCTGAAGTACAGGCCAACACTAAGGGACTCTGGATAACAAAGTTTGCAGATGACTGCAAACTGGGAGCCATTATTGAATCCCCAAATGATATGGATACTCTACAAAAGGGCCTTACAGAAACAGATGCTTGGTGCCAGAGCCATGGGCTCAAGCTCAATGCCAAGAAATGTATAGTTATCCCTTTGGGAAAAAACATGTATCTGTGAATTACCATATAGGTGGCAGTACACTAAACACCGAAAGTTTGATAAGAGACTTAGGGACACAGGTGGACAGTGGTCTCACCTTCGATAACCACATCGCCACAACAGTCAGGAAATCCTTCTATGTGGCACACCTCATCACTAAGGGCTTTTCATCCAGAAAAAAGGAGGTCATTGTCCCACTGTACTCATCCCTCATTAGACCCATTATAGAATACAATGCCCCATTTGGTATGTACCTCTCAAGATCTGCAACAACTGGAAAGGCCACAGAAATACCTCAATAAAAGAATCACAGGCCTAAAGCAGATGCCCTACGCTGACCGCCTTAAAAAAATCCAGCTATACTCTGTCGCATATCATCTACTCAGAGGCGATCTTTGCTTAACATACAAGGCCATGTCAAACCCAGAGCTGTTGGACATGCTACACTTAAAGAAATCCCAATCCCTCAGAGCCACATGCTCCAGGGATCTAAACCTTGTCATCACAATAAACAAAACAGGCTGGAGGGATAGGTTCCTGACCCAGAGACTCCCCAGACTCTGGAATAGATTGCCCATACATGTCAAGCAGAGTGCATCTTTGGTCCTCTTCTAAAGTAACCTTGACGATTGGATGGGAGAAAGGAAATTCACCCCTGGGATCACGTCAGTCGCCCTGATAGACAGGGGTCCAGGGGAGTAAATAGTGTGGGAAGAAATAGGCAGGGAATTGTTATGGCTAGGCTTGTATAGGCCCTAGGGCTGATAGCCTAGTACCAACCTATGAAGCTATGAACCTATAAGTTCTGCACATATTTGTAAAAAGCACATAGTTCAGCTGGTTTAAGTCCATACAGTACATTTCTGATGGCTCCATATATAAGGATACATTTGATCTGATGCTGTCAGTCTTCACGGAATCCTTGGCTGTGTGATCGGTTCTGAGCCTCTGAACTGACTCAGCCATTATTCCAGCTCATGCCTTCCAGATCTATAGAATTAAGCTCTACCCACAATGCTCTTCACCAAATCACCTCAGATCTCATTTGCCGGTTTGTAGTGCCAGATGTGTTCTGTCTAAACTCTCGAGCAATAGCTTACTGTAAGTCTTATTTTATAACTTTTTTCTTCTAAATTCTTTTAAAATTATTGTTTATCCTACCCACTCCTCTTTAGATACTCGTGTGAATGCATCTTTTCACCTATTTCTACCTTTGGTAGTTTCTCGAGTACCATTGTTGGTACCTTTGCCCTTTTACCTTTGGGTAATATTCCATACCATTGCTGGTATCCCCTTCCTTCTTTTTCTTTTTCTACACTCCAAAAGGGATAGAGGGCGCAAAAGTCTCAGGACCCGACCACTGTGGTTCTGGCATCTTCAGATACCTCTCCAGAGCATGCTACCAAAGAGGTATCTTTGAAGAAAAAAGTGCAAAAGGAAGCACTTGGACTCTCCTGAACAGAGTTTCATAGAAGATACCAGTTTTCATGAGGGAGAACTTTCCCCCAAGTCACCCCCTGAAATTGTTTCCTTCAGGGACATCCTAGAAATCCTTAAACAGAGGTGTGGCTGGACATCCAGCCAATCGTCCTCAGAGGAATTAGTGTACTTAGAAGCTTTTTGTGCCAAAAGTTCTACTTGGATCTCTCCACCTACTGACAATGTTATTAAGTTGATCACTCAGTGGGCTTGGAAGTTACCTGACTCCATTAAGCCAATCCAAAAGAGACCTGACCATGTTCTTTCTGCTCCTAAAGATCAGCAAAATTAGACCAAGGGTATTCCAGTAGACAACATGGTGGTAGTGGCAGCCACCAAGAAGGAACTTGCTAAATTCCTTCTATCCATCCTCCTAACAAGGAGTCTAGGACAATAGATAGGTTTGGGAAGTGTGTTTATGCATCATCAACCTTCACACTCAGGTCTTAGAACTACATGGCACATTTCACCAAGCTTCAAAGAGATCTGATTAAAGAGCTATCAGATAATCTTTCAGGAGCAGTAACTGAAGGAGTTTGAGACAAAGTAACTTCTTAGCTTGCCATCCTGGAATCTGTCACTAACTCATCCATGAGGCTAATTGCTCATGCTGCTGAAGGGACAACAAACTTTCATAGAACCATCATAAAAACTCTGTATTAAGTATAACAAAATAAATCATAATAAATAAAAAAGTATATACTATATGTAATTCATAAAACAAGTATAAACATTTGCAACTAAAACAAAAAAAAAATTACTGCTTAAATTCCTGAATACGAATGGATTGTTAGATTAAATGCTGATAAGACACCTGGTTTAAATACTACTATTACCATTAAGCCACTTTTAGAGTTTAGACAGAAACAGTATCATTAATTTTTGTTTAAAACATTTTTTTTGTTTTAGTTGCAATATGATGCAGTAAAGAAGCTAAAATAAACCAAGAAGAAACTTTGCAGTGTGGAGGGTGTGATGTTCACTTATGAATTATATTAATATATTATATTCAGGGCAGCACAGTGGTGCAGCGGTTAACGTTGTCGCCTCACAGCAAGAGGTGCTCCGGTTCGATTCTCGGCTGGTGTGCCTTCTGTGTGGAGTTTGCATGCTCTCCCTGTGTTCTCGTGGGTTTCCTCCAGGTATTCCAGTTTCCTCCCACATTCCAAAGACATGCATCTGGAGCATTTCTCCCTGGGCCTCCACTGAAAACAGGCTCTGTGGAACCTAGTTGGACATTCCCAGTCAACAAATGTTAAAAAAAAAATAAAAAATAAGCACCTAGTTCATTAATAAAAATCAAACTGTAAAATATGTGCTACAATATAATAAAATGAAAAATAGTAGGTAGTCCACAGTTGAGTTAAAAATGGAAGGTATTCAACAGTTGAGTTAAAAATGGAATATCCTTTATTATACAATGGCCCCACATTAATATTCCAAAACGTGCACTTTGATTGGTCAGTGCGCACGTTGTAAATCAGTTATAGTAATGGAAAAAGGTCCGGTCGCCCGGACTTTTTCCATTAGTATAACTCTTTTTTTACAACAACGGAGAATGCAAGATCTCCATTGCTTTTTACATACTGTCTCGCTATGTTAGATGAGTTTAACATAGTGAGACAGCTTTAAAAAAGTAGTGGAGATCTTCCTATCTCCGTTGCTTTTTTTAAAGGTGTCTTGCTATGTTAAATGGGTTTAACATAGCGAGACAGCTTTAAAAAAGCAATGGATCTTGCTTTCTTTGTTGCTTTTGCCCACAGCTCTGATGTACTGCGTAAGCATACACATGCGCAGTACATCAAAACTGCGGCAGACTACCAGACAGCTGCAGAAGGGCAGCAAGGAAGCATTATACAATGCCATTATTTATGAAAAGTAATTATTTTTTTTCTTAAATAATGTCATTGTATAATAGCAATAACCCACTTCTGGGTGTGGGTAATGCTGGATTTACCCATGGTTGTCTTTGTTTTGCCACTCGGGCTTCGACCCCGTGACCAAATCACACCAACCATGGGTAAATCCAGCATTATCCACACCTAGGCATGGGTTATTGCTATACTGAAACACACAAACAAGTGATGCTAGTTGAGTATAATGAAAAGCATCAAAAACATTCCTTATGTATAAATAATCAGGTTATTTGGAGCAAGGGAGTGGTTACAGGGTGTGGTTCTGTGAAGAGCAGTAAAAGCATTACAATCATTTCTTTAACCAAGTCCCCTTCCCCTTAACTCCATAGTGTAATCAGAGACTGCACTACCTAAAATTGAAACTAAAAAGCTAGAGACAAATTACAGCATAAGACCAGCTTATTAACACTTTATATAGGCTAACTAAATAATACAAACTATATTAAATTAGAGACTAACTAACAAAATGACTAGCTATCTAACTAACAAAAAGACCTACCACTAGACATCAGAATAAATATTAATAAATATAAACTAAACTGCTTTTAACAAAGATTGCTTTTGTATCAAATAAATACCTCATCAGGCTTGTGTGTCAATAACACATTTTAAAATGAATAAACACATGTAGAAATTTGCAAGTGAAAACCTAAGTAGGATGAAAACCAAAACTATAATTGCTAAGGTGGAAATACTGTGATAAATGTTAAAAATAAAGCACTAATGCCATGAGGATCTGTAAAGGCATGGCTCTAACTAGGAAACAGTTTGAATGTGTAAGAGCGCACTCAAGAGAAGTGTCCCTTTTGAGAAAAAAGAAGTTATGTCTTACCATAATGTTCCATCTGTGTTGTCGATCTTCACTAATCCTTGACTGTGGGCTCGGTTCTCAGCCTCAGAACCGACTCAAACATTATTACAGCTCACGCCTTCCAAATCTCTTGAGCTAAGCTCTACCTACAATGCTCCTCACCAAATCACCTCAGATCGAGTTTTAAAAGGATAGTGACAGACCAGAATAGTATGTAATATGAGACTATATCTGAGTCAGTATTATACAGGACAGTCTTTGAGAAGATACAATCCACCAAGAGTTCTAAAAGCAGGGGGAAGGGGGTGGTGTCAAGGATTAGTGAAGATCGACAACACAGATCGAACATTATGTTAAGACATTTATCTGATGTTGGCAATGTTCACGTAATCTTTGAATGTGGGACAGAGTCCCTAGCTACCTGAATCTTGGGAGGTCTCTTGGAAGAATATTTCTGAACACCATTGAGCCAAAATATGCATGATCCCTAGAGACCAGGTCAAATTTGTAGTCTGTAATAAAGGTGTGAGGAGATGCCCAGGTTGCTGCTGCAAAAATATAATCTAAAGAAGCTTTGGCATGAAATACTGTAGATGCTGCTATAGCTCTTGTTGAATAAGCTTTTAACAGGTCCTGGTGGATGGATGCCTTTTTTTCATAAATGAAGGTAATACATCTCTTGTTGAATAAGCTTTTAACAGGTCCTGGTGGATGGATGCCTTTTTTTGTGATAGACAAAGGTAATACAGTCTTTAAGCCATTCAGCCAGAGTGACATTAGACACTGGTCTTCCTAATGTAACTGAAGAAAAGGAAACAAAGAACTGGCCAGATTTTTTTGTTTCTTTAGTTCTGTGAAGGTAGAAATATAACACTGTGAACATCAAGTAGATGTAGGCAGTACTCTCATTTGTTACCAAATTTGGGAAAAAAGGCTGGGATATGTAAGACCTGACTGATGTTTGACTTGGAAACAACCTTAGGAAGAAAGGAGGGATTTGTCCAAAGGGATACCCTATCTTTATGAAAGACTACGTAGGGAGATTTGTATGACAAGGCTTGTATTTCAGATATTCTTCTACCAGAAATAATGGCTATTAAAAATAGAGCTTTCCAAGACAAGAATTTTATGTCACAATTGGCTGATAGTTCAAAAAGGGGAGAAATGACAGCTTGTGAAACCAAATTCAAGTCCCAAGGTGCAGAATGTTCCTTGTACACCAGTCTAAGCACTAAAATTCCCTTCAAAAAAGGATTTACAAAGTTTATGAGACATAAGGGATGAGCCATTGCACCTGATATGGAAAATAGAAATAGCATCCAGATGCCTTCTAATGGTGGAAGCTGAAGTGCCCGCCTCAAAAATTAAAGCCAAAAAGTGTAAATCGTTATCAACTGGTGTTGAGTAAGGATCAAGATTACAGTCTTGTGACCATTCGGTAAATTTCTGCTACTTGCTGTGGTGCAGCTTTCTAGATGAAGGTTTTTGGTGGGCTAGAACAAAGCATTGGACTGAGGAGGAGAGGAAGGGATGCCTGGCTATCATGTCAACTGGAGAAGCCATGCAGTTAGCTTGAGATGCTGTATGTTCAGATGAACCAGTCCTTCTGGGTAGGACAGTAGGTCTGGAGCTGGGTCCAGTATCCATAGTTTCTGTAATAGGTTAGACTATAGGAAAGGAAACCAGAACTGTCAAGGCCAGAACGGGGTGATGAGAATGATTCTGTTCTTCAACCTGTTGGCTTTCTTTAGAAAACGAGATATCAGTGGAATTGGAGGAAAATGCTTACAATAGACTGGGTGGCCAATCATGGAGAAGAGAGTTTCTGGGTGACTCCCCCAGTGGGGGAATCAGGGCAAAGTAACTGCTGGGAGTATAGTTCAGAGGGGAAGTGAAGAGGTCACAACAAGGTTGGCCTCAAAGGCAGAATACTTTGTCCATCACCGCAGGATTGACAGACCACTTGTGAGGCAGGCGAATGGTTCTGCTCAGCTTGTCCACTATTACATTGCAGCTCCCAGGAATGTACATTGCCATTAGAAAGTGGTCAGATGACATTGCCCATTGCCATAGTCTGAGTGCTTCTTGACAAAGAGGGTATGCTCTGGTTTCCCCTTGTTTGTTGATGTACCGGACTACCGAAATGTTGTCTATTTGAATTGCAATCATTCCCGAAGGAAGGCCATCTTGAAATGCCTGCAACACTAAGATCATTGCCCTCATCTCTAGAACATTGATATACAAATTGTCCTCTAGCAGGGACCAAGTGCCTTGGACTGCCTTTCCCAGATAATGACCCCCACCCTATCTGGGATGTGTCTGTGGTCACTATGGCTTGGGATTGCAGAAGGTTAAAGGGCTGACCCAACAAAATTTCTTCTGATTATAGCCACCACTTCAGGTCTTCTTTGCACTGATTGGTTATCATAACAAGATAGGACATTGGTTGATTCAATGGGGAGTACTGGTGCCTAAAGCCATTGAAGGATTCACATGTGATATCTGGCCAGAGGAACTAGAGTGATGGAGGCTGCCATTGACTCTAGAGCCTTAAAATTAGCCTTGATGACACTTTTCTTTTCTGAGTGATCATGCTGACTTGTGATCTGATCCTTTGGAAAGGGACACAATGCTGGTGAGTGTGTTTAGAGCAGCTCCAATGAATTCTAGCTATTGGGAGGATTCTAAATGGGACTTTTTGTAATTTACCAATATTGCTAATGTGAAACAAAGATGTAGAGTATAATCCCTTGCCTTTAGAAGTTGACACCTGGTGGGAGCAGTAAGGAGCCCATCATCTAAATATAGAAACATTTGGAATCCTAGCAGTCTGAGGTGGGCTGCTACCACTGCTATGCTATGTGTTTGGTGAATGCCCTGGGTGCTATGGTGAGACCAAAGGACAGGGCTCTAAAATGATAGTGACTGTCCCCCAGCCGGAAGTGCAGGAATTTCCTGAAACATTTGTCCATTTTTATATGGTAATATGCATCCTGAAGATCAATGGAGCACATCCAATAGTCTTTTTCCAAGAACAAAAGTATAAACTGAACCATGACCATCTGGAGTTTGGTTTTTTTGAACCAGTTTGTTCAGCTTTCATCTTTCTCACATCTGGCTAATGTCTCTTTAACCTTGGGACCAAACAAGGAAGTTCTGTAAAATGTTGCATTGATGTAAGAAGACTTAAATGGCTCAGCAAAATTGTATAGACACATCTAGGTGTGTCTCCTGATCACTAAGCCTGAAACCGCTGCTCTTGTTGTCCCTTTTCTTATGTGAAAGGTGTAGAAGTTTTATATTCTTGGATAAAATGGTGGTTTTGTTAGGGGTAATATGACCTTAACAGTTTAATTGCTCTTTAATTGATTCACCTTTTTCTCTGTAGGTTGGCTGTGTCATGTGTTTTTTTATTTTTTATTTTTTACTATATAAATTGCAAATTTTATCAGATACATACTATACAACACTGAGGAAGGGATTTTTTACCCCAAAAGTTTTGTTATATTTTTTTAATAAAAGTGAATTTCTATCTCATTCGTGTTTGGATAATTTGGAATTCTTGCTCTGAATAGAGAGGATTTAAACCGTGGTTAGAGTTGTTTTTCTATCTGCCTTCTTCAATCTGCCTCATCCTGATGCTTGAAGATATTCAGTCGCATGCCCCTTACTTTTGGCATACTTGAGTTGCACTGCACAACAATTGGGCATGTCAGTACTGCTTCAGATTATAATGCTTATCATTGAAAGCCTTTTCCACTTTGTTTTTTTTTTTCTAACCCACCGCTCTCACACTTGTTTATGCTTTGCTCAAGCATTCTGATTTCCTTTGCTACCTTACTGCATTCAGGTATACAGTATTGATTCTATCACAAAAGGACAAAAACTCAATAGAGAGACTCAGAAGTGGTTGATCAAACAGAAAGTATAACAAAACTTTGAATTACCAGTAAGAGAGAATCACAAAATATTGAATACTTCTCTCCCACTAAAAAGTCCTACATCAGTAAACTCCAGTTACAAAACCAAAATCAAATGCAGTAGTGGTAGTTGTACTGTTAGGAAAAGTTTTTTTTATAACATAATGGGGAGGGTTAAGGTTAGGATAATCTTTACCCCAGCACCACTGTACTCATGTATTCTAAGCATAACCCTAACCCTGCCCTTAACAATAACACAACCCATTACATTACTAAAATCTCTTTCTCTACCAGTACAACTACATAAGAGAAAAAGACACATAACAAATGCAGCACCAAGGATATAAAACAGTAACTCTCTCCTGTTACCTAACCTTAACTCTATCCCCATGCCACAAGCACTCACAGGTACACTCTAAATGCTCTGACTTATATACATATATATATATATAAATAATTAAATATATATTTATATATATATATATATATATATATATATATATATATATATATATATATATATATATATATATATATATATATATATATATATATATATATATATATATATATATATATATATATATATATATATAAATATATATATATATATATATATATATACAGTATTAAAATGAGCATTCAGTTATTTGTGTATTCAATCACTTCACAAGTTGGTCATTTGTACATTCAGTCTTTTTTACACCCATCTAAACTTTACAGTCAAGTGTGCACTTTCTACTTTGGGTTGTAACCACAATATCATATTTGTTACATTTAGGTAACTCCTTTCATTGCATCTGCACTACATTTCATTGTATATCACTTAGTTTATTGAGGTTAATAATGTTATTCAATTTAAAAATGCTTATTAAGCTATAAAAAACATTTTCCCCTGGTTTACTATTTATGTATGATATACTACAAAGTTTTAGACTGTTTTACTTATATATGGATGCTTAACATGAAATAAATTATTCATTGTATTATATTTATGGAAAATGGTTATAAACAAAGTTATACCAAAAATGCCAGTGAAGTGTTAAGTGATTGTTTCAGTCACCATTATTGTGCCAATTGTCATTCAGCTTTGTATATTGTAATCTATTTTCCACATAAGAAGTTAATGTGAGGTGTTCAGTTTTTTAAAATAATAGGGCCCCATTTGGGGGTCATGATGTTATCTGGCTTCTTTGTCAATCAGTACACATTTTTGCAACACATATTCACTTAGTATTTATCTAAACTCTATACTCTCTGTTGCTCAGAAATGGAACTCTCTTCCACTCTCTAAGAAAAATTGAAAACCTAAATTCTTACAAAACTCATGTTAAGTGGCGCCTTATTCTTGCTTATCTCTGCTCTTGTGAAACCCCTAGCTAAGATTATATGCTAAAAATTCTACTGCACATCACATGTAATGGAACCTACTTTTTTCTGAATATTTCAATGTAATATTATGCTATGCTTTTAATGTATATATTATGATTTTTATTTCTGAACATGCTATGTTTTTCTATATACTGAATGCATGTTTTCGTATTATTATTATTTGTACTGCAATTCCATGAACTTCTAAATATCCTATGTAATGCTGTCTGATGTTTCTGTCAGATTACCTGAGCTGTACTCTTTAATTTATTTATTGTAACTTTCTGGAGCTTTTCTCCCAAGACTTCTGCTGAAAAGGGCTTTCTGCTCAATGAACATTCTTGGTCAACAAATGCAATCAACAAATAAATAAATCAGATAAATATGCACTATGCTAACCTGTCTGATATCTTATCAGCAGCCAGGCTTGACTTAATAAGAACTTGTCCTGATAGTGTTGTCAAAAGGATATGGTTTAACAGTTTTATGTTATGTTTTGCTACTCATGATTAAATTTACTTTATCTGTATATATGCTTATTTATTTCAGTGTAGTAATCTGTTTGTATTATCAGTATTTGCTGTATTTCATTAGAGCAGTATATAGTATTTAAATGTCTTGTTGAGTGATCTATTTTGTAGCAATTTTCATTCTATCTTTACTAATGTTGTATATAGTTATAAATTATTTATTTGATGATGTCTTTAATGACTAAAAATTGTGTAACTGTGCATAATAAAGCAAAATAAACATCTAGAATAATCCAAAAAAGCCAACAACTCATTGGAATACACACGGCAAAACAACACTTTAATACAAAAATAGTAAAAATATAAAACATGTGAGCACTTTCACAGAGTCCTCTCTGCTTCCTCAGACATCTAGAATAAGACTGCAATCCATACAGCTGCACCATGAAAAGTAGCGATACTGTTGTAGATATTTATAACTGTTGTATATCCCTACCAGCTCCGTGTTAGTGTAGTACTGCTGTACATTGTGAGTGAATACTGAGGTTGCTGGTTTGAGACCACCAAAATTGCATCCTTGTGGTTCCACTTGATAACATGATCACACATTAATTATTTCCTGATAATTTTTTTTGCAAGTTGCACCACTTATTTCTTTAGTTTTATTAATATACTTTTATGCCTTGGGGTTTCCTGCCAACCAGCGAGATTAAATTACTTATTTATTTATGTTCCCCACTCCCCAGTCCCTCATAGAGTCACGGTACAACACTCAATGTTTGTTTTTTTGTTATTTGACAGAGTCACTGAAATGGATGTTCAATGTACTTCATATGATGGAAGGTGGATAGACGTTAACTGATTAGACCATAACATAGGTTACTGGAGCTTTTTTCACCTGGCCTCTACTGAAAAGGGGTTTTGCCCAGCCTGGCTTTCCAGATAATCAAAAGACAAACAAATCAATCTATCTATCTATCTATCTATCTATCTATCTATCTATCTATCTATCTATCTATCTATCTATCTATCTATCTATCGATCTGTAGAATTGTCTGTCTGTTTACCTATACTCTTAAGACTATGAAAAGTTGGGAGGGTGGCCTAATGGTTAAGGTGTTTGCTTTACAAACACAAGGTGCAGGGTTTGAGTCGCACAAGGGATAATTGGCTAGGCTTAAAATGGCTTGCAACCTTAGGGTTGGCACGGTGGCCTAATGGTTAAGGTGTTTGCCTTACAAACACAAGGTGCAATGTTTGAGTCTCACAAGGGATAATTGTCTAAGCTTAAAATGGCTCGCAAGGGCAGTTAGCTTATTACTAATCTATGAACCTATAAGTATATTGCAATTTAGCATAAGATCCCTAAGATGTTCATGTATTCTTAACATATTAAGTATATTAAATAACACTAAGCATTTAAATGCAGCATTACTGTCCCCAAACATACCCTGTCAATAATACTTCAAGAATTATATTAGTTTTGCATGCAGAATGTAGGCATAAATGTTTTACAATAGCTTACACACAAAAAAAGTTCTTAAAATACCTACTGAAATGTAACTGAAAGAATTACTTGGTGCTTACACTATTAGTTGCATGTCAAAATACTATCAGGTCTATATGAATCATTAATAAAGCAAATCAAAATACAAATGTTTCTATTCTGAGTCAAAAACAACATTTTTATTTTGTGCATAAACAAAGAAGTAGTCTGATGTGTGGTTTTGTTTGGCTTGTGAGCTTTACATGCATTATTGAAATAAAGTTTTGCTGAGACTTAAACATCTGCACCATATTTTTATGGAAGTGAAAAGTCTGACTTAATAAGCACTATAAAAAACAGAAAAACTGTGTGAAGCTCTCATCATAAAATGGAGTAAAATATGACTGCATAGCAAGTAATGAACCTACCCACTGAAAAGGTAATGGTTCAACTCTACATGTATGAGAAAATTAATTAATATGACATCGGACTGAATAAAGATCAAATAAATATACCAGACTGAAATAGAATCTCTCAGATTTGTTTACTGTATAATACTGTATTTCTCTAATGAACCATCTTATCTAGAAACTGCTACTGTTCACAACACAAATCATTTATTTATGTTTGGTTCCCAAGGCTGAATGTTTTTGCAAGTTGTTACAAAAATATTCAGATATTGGCCATAATTTAGTTGTTTTTAGTATAAAATATGGTTCCTCTCCATAAGCAAAGAAAGAAATGCTGACATTCTACAAAACGTGCTTCTAAATTCTTACCATTACAGGACTGATTTTACTACTTTCAGACAAAACTAGGTCGATTTTATAAAGTGCACATAGGTATGGTGAAAATTATAGAAAACAACACATATTTCAAAGCTGACAACTTTTTAATAATCAGAAAGATATATGCCATCACATTGTTTTTTTGTTTTTTTGCCAAAGCATTGATTTTGCTTTCTGAACATCTAACTTCTATCATAGATTTGCTTCTTCAGTTCCTGTATATTACCCGATTCTCAAACTCATATTTCAGAAACAATACATCTAATAGTAATCATGGTCCTTCTTATACTTAAATGCACGGACCCATGATTCAAAGCTGTCCACTTTTAATTTGCTGCAATGCTATTTTCAGCATATGCAAAACAGGAAGCAAGAAAGGGATAAATGATAATGAATAAAAAACTGAGCACACACAAGGGCATGCTTTTGTAATCCTACAAAAAGTATGGTGTGATTCCTTTTGTAATCCTACACAAAGTAAGGTATGATTTCTTTTCTAATCCTACACAAAGTAAGGTATGATTCCTTTAAATTTGTTCACACGTTCAAAAGTGCTTAATAGGCTCTTGATCTAATGATCTTAAAAAAGCCTAGCTTTACATTCCCATGATGGTTTTTAGCCTTTATGTTGTATACACAAATAAACAACAGATAGTCCAAATAAGGACATGTTGGGAAATTCTCAAGTTTTCCCTATCCTTGAGGGACAAGGATTCTAAACCAGGATTGAATCATAGTTTCACTCATCCAAATTTCATTTGAATAAGGTATTGGAAGTACTTTGCTTCATGTATATTGGAAGACATCTACATAGAATCAGTATTATCCCTCCAACATGTATTATTTATTTGGAAAGAGAGAGTGAGATACCATTGACTTGCAAACATGTAATAAGTCTGACAGAATTGGGTCTTTTGAAACTCAATATGCAAGGCAGAGGTCATTTCCTAGTAGCCTGTATGATACTGAAAAAAAGGCAAGGCTATGATATGTACTGCATAGTTTCTGTGATTTAAGACCTTCTGCTTTTTAATGAGAAAGCATTGTGGTTATTCCAGTTATGACAACTGTTTGAACTGGTATGTACCAAAAGCATCATCCAGCAGGTGATAAAAGGGTTTATACCTAAATTAGTGAGCTAACACCTGTGTCAGGTATTGTATCAAAAGCTTTGACCAGGTCAAGGTAAGCTGTATGCATATCCTTGCCATCATCCATTGGTTTGGTGACCCTCACAAAAAAGTCCACCAGATTTAATAGGCAAGACCTTCCTTTAAGAAAGCCAAACTGTGAGGGATTCAACATTTGCAGGCTACCTATATCCTCATTTATCATGATCATGACGATTCTTTCTGTGGCCTTACATATGCAGCTGGTCAGGCTCATGGGCCTATAGTTACGCGGCTTAGTGATTTGACCTCCTTGTGCAGGGGAATGTCTGTAGCCATCTTCCATTCTTTGGGCACAGGACATGACTGTAGGCTCCAGTTGAAAAGATACTAATGCCAAGGCAGAAATGATAGAGTTGCTTGCAGTAGATAGATTTAAAAGATCACTGTCAATTAATATAAGGAAGTGGGAATATTAAAGTGATGCCAAAGGTTCTGATAAACTCATTTCAGTAGCTAAATTTGTTCTTGCAAACGGTATTTTGTTTAAAAGTGAGACATGTCTAAACACAAATCAGTAGTTAACAGGTTAGCATTGCCTTTAATTCCATATGCCTGCTAACAAAAATTGAAGAACAAGGAGAATGTCATCATATGCTGTGTTCATGGAAACAATAAAGAACATGCCATTGCATCTGCAGAGTTTCAGATCATCTTGAAGAATAGTACATCCTGTAGCAGTGGTAAAGCTCTAACCACCCCACTGATATTAGTAGGACAGACTTTCCTCAGTTTAAAGCCCTATGGAAGTGAAGAGAAGAAATAAGTGATTCAGATTATTTGAAGCATAAAGATATACTTAACAAAGAATCAACCAGACGTATGTAGTATTAAATCTCAGTAAAAAATAAAAATGTGTGGTTGGGGCTGGATAGTGTTTTCATAGATACATAGAAATATTAGATCAAATTAAAGGAAAAGGAGTTAGCCTAGAAACTGCTAAGGGATCCAACATATAAATATGGCTAAATAATAAAAACAATTTAATGTGTTAGCAAAATCCAGAAATAAAGACATACCTGAATACTCCATTCCTTAATATTTTCAGAGATGTTATAGTCAATACAAAAAGGATTGAATTGAAAGGTACTGAGATAAGCAAACAGTATTTACCAGTAAAAAAAAACAATGAAAGTACAGTCTTGAAAGAAGAATCAGTTAAGTGAAATGTCAGTGAAAAAGAGATATATAGAGAAGAAGTATTAGATGAGGAAAAGAAGGAGGCATGTCTTACAAGTGACCACAGTAGCAGAGCCGGAGGAAGGAAATCGGTTGTAAACTAAAACATCACAGACTGAAAAAGTTACAAAGCAAGGAATATAGCTCACTGGATTCACTTTAGAAACTTGCAATACTGGAATATCGAATTTCAGTATTTCAAGCCCATAAAGTGGAAACCTGAAAAGAACGAAAACTCAGAAGTGCGAAATTCAAAATCTTGCATACCGGAGATTTTGAATTAGTGCTTCAGGTGTTTCGCTGTGGTTATGGATTCAGGTAAGTGTTTATGTGTTAAGGGTTTTGAGTAGGGGCTGTGGTGTGTGTTGGAGTGTTTTGTTACTCTGATGTGTGTGTTTGAGGAGAATATAGCTTGTGTGGTGGTGTTTTGTGTGTTCTTGCATGTAGTGCAACCTCGGAGTTAGAATATTTAAGTAGGGGGAGTGTGGGGGTGCAGCTCCCAACAATGGGAGGTGCAGAGTGGGCTTGCGCCCCTGCTTTTATGTAGGACAGAGCTTGTGTTTGTGTGTGGGGAGGAAGGTGTGTGTTTGTGTTCACCAGAAGCGGTAATTCAAAATCACCACTATGCGAGATTTTGAATTTCGCGCTTCTGAGTTTTCATTCTTTTCAAGTTTTAACTTTATAGTCTCAATATACTGAATGTCGATATTTCAGTATTTCAAGGATATAAAGTGAATCCAGCTGACTATATGAATTGAGCAGAAATAATCTCTTCCTGAAAGGCTGAATTTATAGAAATAAAGTTAGGAGATTTAACAAATGCACAGCTTGAACAGAATTCAAAACTTTCTGGTAAACTGATGCAGAGGTCTGTAAAAGCTGGTAATGTTAAGCATCAGACTGATACCAAAAAAAGAGAATTTGGTCAGTAAGAGAATTTACTAGTGTAATAAATGAAGAAGAAACACAATCTGCTGAAGAGTCCTGAAATCATTTCTATCAATTTAAATCAGACAGTTCAATCAAAAAGGGGAATCTAGACACTAGGTATATATGATTCAGGAAAAAATGTAGAACTGAAGACAATGTTTGTTTAAGACTACCATTTGCAGAGGAACAGTTGGAGATATAAAGAATCTTCCCATGGATGTTGGAGCTAAAGCTAATCGTCCTATTTCTGATCAAATTTAGTAGACTTAGAGATGAACTTTATTAGCATCAAAAAAGCTCAATGGGAAGATGATACCTGAGAGAACTGGGAAGACATTATAAATGATAGTGTGAAATGATAAAGAACACGTTGGCCTTATTTCTTACCCTTACTTTGAATTAAACAATGATCTCTTATACACACTGACAAAGAATAAAGAAATTGGACACCAGTTTCTTGTGACAAAGCCTTGCATGACATTAGTTGTGAAACTGTCACATAGTTATATAATTGAATCTGACTAGGTGTCACTTGTCTCTCTCTAACATAGATGACAAGCACACTGGGTATTTCGTTTAGATGCTTTAATACATAGAAACACATCAAGATGGATAGCAGCATCATAAAATACAAATGGCCTAGTTAACAGACAGACCTTACATACATATATGCTTACATCTCAACAGCTTACTACAAAACGGCAGTCAGGTTTGCACATGCTCAGTATTTATACACATGTGCAATCCCTTGTACAGCTTCTTAAAGATACATACACACACATTGATCTACATCCTCCCTCTTAAAAAGACTGTACATTGTAAACAATACTAGAATTAGACATGCATTATTATAGACATTAGAAACAAAACACAATGTTGATGTCCAAGTTGCTTCATATCTCTTACAGGGTTTAGAGATATGACCATATATCGTAACATAACAGTCTGGACCAAATTTAGCAACAGGGACAGTCTTCTGTCAACAACTCATATCAGGAACTTCTGGATTCATCACAGGAATGGGAATGTCCTCTTGAACTTCCTCTGGAATTGGAACACCGGACAACTCACTCTGAGATAAAGAGTCTTTCTTACTGGCTATGTGCTGTGGCATAGTCTCGAACACCACTCTCAAATGTTTCCCCATTCTGCCTAAAGACTGCTCCTTGTGATTCCACAGTGTTTGATCTTGCCTCTGGATAAATATTCTTCACAACACCAATCAGATCACAATCTTTGGACATTTGTATCCTTACCACTTCTCCTTCTCATAATGGAATGTGCAGTTTGCTGGTTTTATCATAGTAGGACTTCTGGATTAGACGCTTCTTTAACAGAATGGTTTTCAGTGACCTGTTGTTCGTGACACATAGAACCAGAAATTGACTACTGATTGGTAATGTGGTTCTGTTTTATCTTGACAGAAGTCTCTGAGCAGGTAAACCAATATGTTTATTGCAAGAAACAATTCTGAGATTCAAGAGATACAGGAAAACATAACTATTATCTCATTTTGACTTTTCTAGTAACTTCTTTGCACTTTGAACTGCACGTTCTGCCAAACCATTTGACTGTGGGTACTCTGGGTTACTTGTGATATGAGTAAAGTCCCATTCATCAGCAAATCTTTTGAACTGTTGGCTTTTAAACTGTGTGCCATTGTCAGAAATAACTTTGTGTGGACTACCATGTACTGCAAAATGACACATCATCTTAGTGATGACAGCACTGGATTTGAGGCTGGGAAGTAAGTCAATCTCGAACCAATTGGAGTAAGAGTCTACTAACACCAAATAATGTTGACCATTCCACTTGAAAAAGTCTGCAGCTACTGTCAACAAAGGTAGTTCCTGAATCTGGTTTAGCTGAAGTGATTCCTTCTGTTGATGTGGCTTAGTACTATTACACATAGAACAAAATGAAAGTGCGCTCTCAATGTTTTGTGGCATAGCAGGCTAAAATACTAGTCCTCACACCTTTCTTTTGTTAGGTTAGAGTCAGCTCCTGGGTAACCATGATGCAAGATAGTAATGTACTTTTGCTGCAAGGACTTTGGAACAATTACTTTTGGACCTGTCATATCGATATCCATGTCAGACAAAATCTCATTTCTGTTTGGAAAATAAGGTTGCACTTCTTGAGGTAACCTAGATTGCTTTGATGTCCATCCTTGATTGCTAAAGTGGTTGTGTCTTTGTAAAACTGAACCTGTGGCTGTGTGATCTCTCGGCTCATCAAGCTGTGTGGAAGAATAATTTTTCACTTCTGTGACTTCAGAATCAAGGTTCTCATTCTCATGCTGTTCTGTGATGTTTCTGTGTGATATGGATAATATATCAGCAAGATGAAGAAGTTTGCCTTTCTTGTAGACAAGATTGAAATTATACTTTTGCAATCTCAGCATCATGCATTACAGTCAGGCTAGAGCTGAATGCATAGGGTTTCTCAAATAGTGACTAGAGGCTGGTGGTCTGTTTCAATCTGGATATGTCTACCATAAATATAATCATGGAACTTCAAACATGCAAATACAATTGCCAAAAGTTCTTTCTCAATCTGGGCATACTACATCTCCGATTGGGTAAGAGTTCTCGATGTGTAGGCAACAGGTTGATCCTCTTGTAGAATAACTGCACCAAGACAAAATTTTGAAGCATCACATGAAAGTGTTACTGGCTTGTGAAAATCATAATATCTGAGAGTTGGTGGACTAGCAATTCTCTGTTTCAGGACTTCAAATGCTCTTTGGTGTTGCTCTAAGAAATACCAGGATACATCTTTCTGTGTCAGCTCTCTGAGTGGTGCTGAAAGTTGGCTCAAGTCTGGAATGAACTTGCCTAGATAGTTGACCATGCCAAGAAATCTTTGCATGGCTTGAACATTGTATGGAGCTGTCATCTCAAGAATGTCTGTTTGCCTCTGATAATAAGAATAAAAAAACTAAAATCTAGATTCTAATAAAAAAGATAAAAAAAAGTTAAGAAAGGTGTTGATCTTAGAGATTCTTAGGAAGAGAAAATTCATTGATAGAATAGATCTACTGTCTATAACATTCCAGAAACTGATTGAAAACTTGATTGATTTTAAAGAATAAAAACTTTGATATAAAATGATAATATAATATATATATAAAAAATTATCAAAATTTATAAACATATATACAAAATTCATAGACAAGAAGAAACTTTTGGAATTATTTCACCCACCAACTGGGACCCATAAACACATGGAAAACAAAAATCAACAAAGAACTACATCTTCCATTGTCTGGAGACTTTACTACATCTTCCATTATCTTTTTTTACTTAGATCTTTTATACACCTATTGATGATGAATAAAATTAATAATAAATATAATAAATGTAAGAGATATAATGTAGAAATTAATGCTGACATAATGTTTATGCTATTATGGTATTGAGTTGAAAGAATGCTTATGGGAGTCATTTTGGAGTTTTTTACAGATTTTTTTTGATATTTTTAAGTCATTATTTTATATTATTTTAAGTCTCACCACAATCCTGTTAAAAGATTAAATGTTATTTGTTATGGTCTATCCTAGCAGTGGCTAGGAAAGTAATAAAATAAAAATTAAATAAGGGATAGGAGATCATACTCCCACCAGTTTTAAAAAAGTTGAATGTAATGATCATAATATGTCATAAATGAAATAAAGACAATTAGAATGAGAACAAAAAGAAAACAATTGTATGTATTAATTTATTTATGTTTAAAAAAAAAATAATTTCAAAAGCAATTTCAATAGCACAGTTTTTTTTAATTGATAATTGATCTGATTGTAGTTGTGTATTTGTAAATACTTTTAGTTGTTTGTTGAAATATTATAATATATTAATTTTTATTAAATTTGCTTGTATTATGATATTTCTTATATGTTAAAAAAAAACATAAAACTTGAAAAAAAAAAAAAAGAATGTCTGTTTGCTTTGAAGAGTCTGTTGTAGGCCCGAACTGGTAAATAAATGACCAACATAAGTAACTTCTTGTAGCCTGAATTTGCATTTGTGTGGATTGAGCTTAAGATTCACTTGATGTGGCCTTTCCAGAACTTTTCTGGGGTTTCTGCCATGATCAGCTTCATCATGACCGCCTACTAGTATGTCGTCTACTATAATAGCACAAGGATACTCACAAAAAATTTGCTCCATTGCACTTGCAGAATTTATCCCAAAAATCTGTACTTGCCAAATGGAGTAATGAAAGTGGTGAGCAATGGGGATTTTTTTGTCAAGTTGAATTTGCCAAAATTAACTCTTTGCATCTAAGACAGAAAAAACAGTGGCATTTGGCATCGAGGCTGTGGCTTCTTCGACTGTGCACATTGGATGATGAGTTTTTCTTAGCGCTTTGTTCAAATCTCATGGGTCAATACATATTCTTATGTCATCTGAGCTTTTCTAATGAGCTACCACCATGGAAGATACCCATTCAGTTGGAGTTTTAACTGGACAAATCACACCTTGTCACACCATTTTATCTTACTCGACTTTGACTCTGTCCTGCATGCTTATTGGAACTTTATCTGCTGGCCTAATAACTGGACTGACCTCTGGGTCTAACTTCATGGAGTACACAACTGGAAGTTTGCCTAGTTTGTCTTTGAACAGATCAGCATAGGTGGAAAAAATGTACTGGGTAGAATTAGAGTAGTGGTCTTTCAAGTTAACTTGGTAGACTTCCTTATTAAATGAAAGCAGTCCCATTTTCAAACTGTCTCTGAGCCCTAACAATGACTGGACGTGCCTCTTGACTAAATAAAATAAAAAGTCGTAGCATCTTCCAGCAGAGTAACATGTAAGCACTACTGAACCTATGGTTTGAATAAGCAACAAACTTTGCACACCTTGCCACATCAAGTTTTTCACCATGACACACTCTAGCAAATGTTGCTGCTAACATAACATTGCACTTAGCATCTGTATCAAATTTGAGCTCTGTGGGTTTGCCATTTATCCGGACAGTAGAAAATACTTCATTCTTAGCCCTCTAATCTACTGCATTGACTGTTTCATGAAGCACTGACACACCATCAACATAAAGAGTAGTATTGCAGTGCTCTAGTTGATCAACTTGTTTCTTAAAATGTTCCCTTTTAATAAAAGAATGGGCCTTTTGATTTAGAAAACCTTTTGAAATTATTCAGTTTATTGCATTTGTGGCATAGCTGACCAAAAGCTAAACATTTTTTCTTTCAGATTCATGACTTTCACCACAGTTATGACAGTTGGCAATAAAACTGGGTTGGGGCCCATACTTTGAGTTTGCTGACTCACTATTATGCTTCACTGAGACTGTGCGAACTCTGGAATTTGCTAGAAACCTATGCAGTTTACCAATGAATGCTGCAGGGGCCACAGTTGCTGCCATGTGCTTGAGCCTGTTTCTTTTAACAACGTGCTGTATACTATCAACATGAGCTTTGTCACTGTACCTTCTAGAGCTATTCTTGTTTGTAAGCATATTTGTGTGCTTTTCTGTGAGCTCATATATCTGGCAAATCTCAATGGCCTTATTCAAAGTTAAATCATTGTCACATAGCAAAATCTTTCTCTCAGCATCATGTTTTATACCACACACATCTGTTATTTATCAACTCATCCCTTAAATCACCAAATCTGCACGCTTTAGCTGTGTTTCTCCAGTTGGTTATATATGCTGTAAAAGTTTCACCAGGCTTTTGATCCTTTGTATAAAATAAGTGCCTTTCCATAGTAACATTTGTCTGGGAGTTACATATTTCTCTAAATTTACATTTTAAGCACTCTGGGTCCTCCTTTGACTCAGCCTGTACATCAATAAGACAGTTTTCCCCCTCTTCTGTATAGATAGCAGGTGCATACACAAATGAAAGTTCCCTTTCTATGGCATCTGAACCAGCTAAATTAAGTGAAATAAATGCCCTTGTATGGTCATCTTTATCAGAAAATACAGCCTGTATGCAAATGTCATACTCTTGCTCAAACACTTTCCAGTTCTCAGCAATATTACTGTCAAACAAAAATGCACTGGGTTTTTGAAATTAGTCTACCATGCCCACAAAGTAAGTACAAACACACTGAAAAATATGACCTTTGTAATTACGTATGAAGAAACTGTTCTGTGAGCTTGTTATAACATTCAAATGCACAATATAACCTTTGAAACACTGTACTCTGTGAAATATGCTCTGTAATGGCTGTATTCTGCAAAATAAATTTACTGTAATATTACACAAACATGCTAACACTTTATACACTTATGATAACTTGGATCTCTTTGCTTAATGTGAAAAAAAACATGTTTTGCAAAAATCCAGTAATTTCCCCTTATTTTATTTATATTATGCAATTCAGACATTATTTCAAACATGTTCCTTAGTCATTTCAATATTTTTATCAATATCATACATATCTGTTTATGCAAATATAATTTAGAATGTTCTGTATACCCTGTTTCATATTTTATGAATAAGAATTAGTGCTGAACAAGTTTTAATACCTGAAATTCGTTTTTGACCTATTTTGTGAAGTATACACATTTTAGGGATGATTCACTCCTGTATATTCCACCAGTCCCGAGTAAGTTCCTTAAGTTGTTTTAGCCATACTGCCTCTAACATCACGTCCTTCAAACATGCCTCTTCTGACACCATATTGATCATCTCTCTCTAACATAGATGACAAGCAGGTGGGGTATTTAATTTAGATATTTTAATACATAGAAACACATCAGGATGGATAGCAGCATCATAAAATACAAACAAACTAGTTAAAAGACAGACCTTATATATAAATAAATATATATATATATATATATATATATATATATATATATATATATATATATATATATATATATATATATAGATATATATACATGCTTGAATCTCAACAGCTTACTACAAAATGGCAGTCAGGCTCACATGTGTTCACTAATTATACACTTGTGCAAGCCCTTGGATAGCTTCTTAAAGATACATACGCACACAATGGTTTACACTAGGGAATGTAAAAACTAAGGCAATAGTATTATTTAGATTTTGTTGACCAGGAATTATTAAAAAAAATTAAAACACTGTCCCTGGGATTCATCAACATAAAATCCCATGTCTGAATAGTGGCACAGCTCGAACACAGAGTTTGGAGCCTGTGCGATTCAGGAAAGTAGGCTGGGAGGGTGCATGAGCCTCCCAGCACTATTCCAGCATGGACACCACTGAATAATGCTAATTACCTCATTTGCTAGTGAAAACCATGCAAATTAGGTAAATTATGGATTCAGGAAGCAGGCAGGCATCTGTGCCAGAATAGTGTCTGCTGCAGGAATGTATTCGCTACTAGCCAGATACATTTCTGCAAAAATCAGAACGGAGGTGTGACAGCTCAAAGTAAAGCATGTATTATAATCATTAGGCATACGAATGGAGAAAAATATGGCCATTGGCATGGAAAAGAGTTGCAAAATAATAAAAATCAAAGTTTTTTTTTTTTGGCCGATGTTGGCTGTTTAAGCATAGGGCAGAGGTGCGCAAATGGGATTGTACCAAAAATAAAAATAAAAATGTGAAAAGACAATTTTAAGTGAAATCTGTGTTGCCATTATAGTCTATGTAATGCAGAATCAAAACAATAACAGGGAACAGTGGTTGCTAAGGAGAAAGGCTGTAGTGTAGTGGTGCAACAAGGGACTAAGGCATTGGGGTATGCAAATGAGCAAATTTTAATGAATCACAAAGCAGGAGACCGTGTTCAAATCCACCTAACCGTGTAGAAGCTATAATTCTGCAGTGTAAGCAGGAGAAGCAGCTGACCTGAAAAGGGTGTGTGTCATGCTTGGTGCAAACACATTGGAGATCCACAGCTCCAATTTGAGCTTAGCTAAGCACAGCTAAGCAAGGGGGTGTCTCCGGAGCTGTATTGACTTATTCCATGAAATGAAAAGCGTGTTTGTGTCCAGGAGAGAGCCATTCCTACTGCAAAGTGTTTACTTTAGCTAAATGGGTTTGCACGGAGTGCACTGTGTACAAAACAAAACAAAACAAAAAAAACAGAAATAGCAGGACTGTTTACATTTGGGCACTTGGTTTGAGCGGTGTGCCTCGAGGCTTAAAATGGGCAGAAATGGGAAGGGAAAAGGAAATAGCAGGCTAAAAACAATCAAGTACAAATACAATAGTAGTAAGGTGGAATGTATTATAACCAGCCAATCATATAGGCAGTATCTGCAGCACAACAGTATAAACTGTGCAAACACCTTTCAGTCTGGTTTTCCCACACACTCTGCACCATTGGAAAATTTTAACTGTCGCTTTGATACATTAGCATGTGCTAGAGGCTGAGGGCGGTGAGGAGGATAATGCTGGCAACCGTCCCAGACTGAGGAGGAGGAGAAGAGTGTTCAAACACAGAGAAACCTACCAGGGGCTACATGATCTGGAGATAGTAGAGTGCTACAGGGTGGACAGGGACATACTTCAGCAAATCATCAAGCTGTGTCAGCCTCACCTCAGTCCCAGAACCAACAGAGAGCAACCCATGCCAGTGGATACCAAGGTATGTGTAGCCTTAAGAAAACTATCTACAGGTACTTTCTAAATACCTACTGGGAGCATCATGGGGGGATCTCACAGGCATCTACATCCATGGTATTCCACCAGTTCCTGGATGTCATGCTACTACATGCTGGTGAGCTCATTTACTTCTGCAGCACCCATGAGGAGTTGACCAGCAATATGCACCTCTTCCACCATGTAGCAGACTACCTGGAGGTACCGGGTGCCATAGACTGCACACACATCCACATCAAAGCATCACCCTCTGAGCAGGGTAGGGTCTACATAAACCACAAGAGCTTCCCCTCTATCAACTGCCAGGTCATGTGCAATAACCAGGGCATTATCATGAATGTGTGTGCTGGCAACCCTGAGAGCTATCACAACTCCCACATCTGGCATTCCTCACAGCTGTATGAGGGATTTGCCAGAGGGAACATCCCATATGGCCATCTGGTGGGGGATGCTGGCTATGTACTGACACCGTGGATGATGACAACCATCAGAAATGCACTCAAGAACACCATAATGAGACAGAGGCACAAACCAGGATCATTATAGAGCATGTGTTCGGGATGCTCAAGTCATGGTTCCACTGCCTTGACATATCTGGTGGAGGCTTGCAGTACTTTCCAGCCACATGTGCACACATGTTCATAGTATGTACCATGCTACACAATATGATCCTGCAGTAACAGCTGCAGCAGGAACAACATGGGGAAGGGCCACACAGCCTGCCCCCCACTATTGCCAAGTTCCCCTCCCCACAGGCACAGAGGTACTTGGAGGAGGAACTCCCTGAGCCAGCACCTGTAGGCAGATGGAGGCATGACCAGTATGGCCTGGCCTTGGCAAAGAGGCAACACATAGCACACACACTGACACTATAGGCACCCAGGGACTGACACCTCTCTGACTCGCACACACAGTAAAATGGATGACACACACATCACACTACCAGTAACTTACCATGTATAGGCAGTGTACTGCGTGCATCCAACATAGGCAGCCCTCAAGCACCATCCAGGGTGTCAGTACATAGTGGGAGGATGGCAGAATGGTTAAGGTGTTTACCTGGCAGACACAAGGTACAGGGTTTGATTCTCACATGGGGTAATTGGCTAGGCTTAAAATGGCCCACAAGGGCAATTAGCCTAGTACTAATCTATGAACCTATGAACCTATGAATCCACACAATTGCCTCAGGCACAAGGTAAGTCAGTCTTCTTAACAATAAATTAATGTATTAGTATGTTCTGGTAGCATATCTATGGTATTGCTGCATGCATGGGGTGGACTAGTGGGATAGCAGCAGACAACAGACAGCTATGTGGGACACCAGGAAATGTTTGCCCAATACTGGCCTCTCCACACTATGCAGTAGTAAACAAGGTGACAAATCCCACTGTAGTATATGTGGGGGGCCAACTAACTGGGGGTCATAGGTCACAGGTTTGGATGTCAGTATGGGGATTCCATACTCACCCGTCAGCTTCACCCAGCAAGTCAGCTATAGAAAATTATAAAGAAATGTCTGGCAAAGGCCCACAAATGGCAAGGATGATGTAATACCGCCCTATAGACTTACACAGTGATAGCACAGCAGGTCTTGCAGTTGCAGTAAGGCTCTGAAGATTCAGAAGTCTGAAACTCAAATGTATGCCATTACAATCTGACCTGTGGTCTTTAGTGACATGCCAGTAGTCCCAAAGACAGGACACAATAGTATGCTAAATGTAACCAAAATGTAAAGCAAATAGCAGCACAGTCTGTGCAACTGTGTAGAGTTTACAGGTGTGCCCCCCCCCATATTCCCATAGAAAAGCAGTATCAGGTATGTTTGCAGGGAAATAGCAGCAGAGCACACATTGCCAGGGCTGTTCCAGTACATATGGAAACTTTTTGCATGTCCACAATATGCAGGGGTCTATGAGATATGTATATGTGTAATTAATACTTTCAGGATATGGCCAGGACCTTCTACTGGCTGTTGTGTTGTAGTGGCCTAGGTACAGTGCCGCCTTTGACCGGGCCATGTTCAGAGAACTGCAGTGCCAACTATTATGTTTGTCAGCCACACCTATGGTAGGAGATGTACAGACTGTCCAGATGTCAATATCTGTTAATGCAGGAAAGCTGTACAGGTGATGGACAGTGGGCCACACATATGGACAGTACACAGTTTGGCGTAACTTGCACAGTGCCTACCATATCTCTCAACTGTACAGACCTATTGCGCAATATCCAGAGGTTTGCATCATAATTGTGGTCTGTATAACATGAAATAGTGGTTGCCTGGCAATTCATTGGCAAATAACACAAGACTAAGGTCAGAAAATAATGACAGATTGTAGTGTCAGACTGCATAACCATAGAAACATGCATGCTAATGCAAAACCTGTTATTGAACCACCTTTCTAGTTTTGTAAGGACAATACTTAAAAATAGTCCCTACATTTTGGCCTCCATCCCCCAATCACCTATGGCTTTGTCCAGATGTCTGGCTCTCAGACGTTGAGGTACCTGAAGGTCAGTGTAATGCCAGTGTATGCTGCTATATCTCTGTGTCAGCACTGACATGTCAGTGGCCAACGGTCATACCCCTGGAATGACACAGGTTGTCACAGAAGGAGCACAAGTATGCCTTGTATATCTGTACTGCTTCTCCTAATATTGCATTTGCCTGCCACCTGTTTTCCAAACAAGAAAAGGTCATGTCAAAACAACAATGGTAGACAGTGGGGAAGCAAACATCAAACCCATAAGAGCAAACGAGCAATTACCAAACCAGTTTCCTAACTGTCTATGTTTGGCAGAACATGATTCACACCCAATCCCCATGTGCTGACCTTTGTCTGACTGTTACATTTTGGCCTGTGCAGATGTCAGTCTGTGATGGTATGGCAGCTAGGCCCACATGTAGCTGTATAATAACATATAGCAACACAAACTGTCTAAGAACCACAGCAAATGGAGTGGTGCAATGATGGACAACCTGCTAAATAGGTACACTTAGAGGTGTGAATCCCACAACCCTGTGTGCGATGTAATGGCATGTACCCTGCCCACATCGAAATTACAAATACATAACAGCAGCCACTGTGGCCAAAGCCTCTGACTGGACTACAGAAGGACAAAGAGACACACATAAGGGGAAGGGGAATCACTGGCCAGACAAATGGAGAATGCACACACCAGAACAGAATGCACAGAAACATAGGTGCCATGAAGTGTAAGGGGGTCAGTAAACATCACCTGCAAATACACTACACACACTCATGTAAGTAGAGGTCTGCAATCAAACAAAACCCAAACAATGGACATCTCAGAGACAAAATCACATGAGAACCCCATAAACCTACACATCACAGACCATGTAGACTCCACACATAAGGATCTTGCAAATACTGAGGCCTTACCCCAATGTTCAAACACCTACCCTACACAGATAGGCTAACAGCACTGTCCCTCTACCCCATGCAGTAGAGACTATGCTGAGGTGACCCCTGCCTGGCATATAAAGTAATCCAGACCCTACCTTGATGAGTCTTTAGCACATCTGGAACTCAAGGCACACTCCATCAACCTGTAGGCACAGTATCAACCTGGGCTGTGATATCAGTATGGCTTGTTGGTGTGACAGATACATGTACCACACACCTCCATCTGTGGAATTCACTCCCAGTCAACAGCAAGCCAAGTGCCTCAATACTCTTAGTTATGTACTCCCTGTATAAGTGCATGCGAAACACAGAAGACAGTCCTGTGATCCCACCTGTGTCCCTGCTGGACAGGAGCTCTGTGTGCTGACATGTCTTAACATGGACTACACTCTCATCTGCATGGATTATAAGGGCTTCAGGGCCAATACCCTACCAATGTCATAGCAAACCACCAACCTATACACAACTGTCTGTCATTGGTTCACCACATTACTGTGTACTGCTCTGCCACTGACATACCTGGAAGTCACAGTGCTATGTAAAATATACTGCACATATAATGCACATGTCTGCACAGTAGAATGCACTCTGTACCCACACCCATACCTCCCAACCTCTGACAGCAAGGCATCTAGACAGGGTCATAAATTAAAGTGGGGAAAAAGGCACAATTTTAAGCACATGTTGTAAATATTGCCCTTACATACTGAGAAAGTTGGTAAGATGAGGGATTCTGCATTACCAAGAATTGTCTGAAGGTTATGTAGTCTGAAACAATAATGTCTGTCTTTATTTTGTAATGTCAGTCTTCAATTATATGCAATTAACTTGCCATAAAAACACAAGTTAATGTAGACTGGGATGAAATGTCTAGGCAAATACCGGGACAATCTACCAAAATATGTACAGTTGAGAGGTATGGCCACACCTGGATATGACTCCTCAGGTAAGAAAGATACCACACAAGCAGGAGATCTCCAGCCAGTATATCACCAAGTTACTAGACTGTTAACACAGCATCATCAGTCAACTGGCTGTAGCCACACCTCCCAAATGGCCTTGTTGGGCAAGAATATATATAGCCAGGCTCATAATATTGATCTGTGCTTCATACATCTTGTATTCCTCTGGTAAATCACTGTGATGACCTGAGGATGTCTGTCACTAGGTAATGACACACTACATTACAGTATCAGACTACAGATATATCAGAAAATGTCTGATAAACAGACCCAGTACCCCTAGGAAAGTCCTGTTTACTGTAGCACAGAATGTCCTGGACTGGTGTACACCTATCTCTGGAATGGAGTCCAACTATCACTATAGAAGGTCACACTAGGAATGCTCCTCCACTTAGAGAATCACAGGCCATGTTGGAACGCACATCAGACTATATAATTGTATTGGGCATATATGTTTTTGCATACAGACAGCTATGTACACCTCAACTGTCCCTACACTCACCCATCAGACAGGATTACCCTCAGTTACCTGTAGGTGGCCCATATGTGATATATCTGCATCTGTTGCATGTGATACACATATATATGGGCAACAGATAACATGTCAAGCATACACATGCATAGATTTGGGGAAATGAGAGACAGACATTGATAGAGAGAGAGAGAGAGAGAGAGAGAGAGAGAGGAACACACACACAGAGTGAGTCACACACACGGATACCCTGAATGGCATACAGTGATGTCCTGTTGCAGACAGTGTCATAGTGGTTATACCCAGTCGCATGTGGCAGCATGAAGGTGAGCTCCATTGTGTAATAGCACTGAGGTGGGAGCTATATTATCACATCACCTGCCTGAGTCTGTGTGTGTGTGTGTGTGTGTGTGTGTGTGTGTGTGTGTGTGTGTGTGTGTGTGTGTGTGTGTAGGTCTAGGTATTAGGAGGCTGTTCCCACTCAGCATACTTCCCATTCCCCTACTTCACAAGATCTGCTGCTGTCATTCACCTTAGAAGTACCATTGGACACCTATCAGTGCTAT
>NC_056739.1:1907488252-1907528252 GCF_019279795.1 Protopterus annectens | reverse complement strand
AAGGCCTGCAGATGTCATTCACCCTAGATGTACTTGTATACACTTGTCATTCCTCTAAGCTCTATGGCATGTGCAATAAATGTGTAATACTATATTGGAAATAGTGAGATAGGTATGGGCTCTAATCTCAACACCAACAACTATAGTAGTGTGTGAAGCTTATCCCATGTGGCAGTTGTGAGTGTAGGTTATACCATTTTAAGGCCTGTTGACCCCCTACCCATGACATTACTTTAAAGACTCTGTTAATGGCATCTGCCTCACATGCATCATGTAACACTGTACAGCCCATACAAGTCATCTGTACAGATGTACATGGGATATCCACATGTTTGCAACCTATATGTGGTCTATGTCCCCTGACAATTAGCATTCCTGTGATAGCATTGCCAAATATGTCACAGTTACCCTACTGACACACATGCTAGCATCAGACATTGTACCTGACTGACACATCATGCTGATACAAAGTCTGTCACACTATCACTTGTGCAGGTATGTAGGAACAGTAGGTGAGACCAATCACTATGTCTGGTGGGTTATCCCACCATCCACAAATGCATTTGCAAGAGTACCTGTTGTAAGAGGTTGTGTGTTATGTCCCAGGCATATAATGCATGCAGAGCATGGCATTTGTACACAGCACTATAGTACATACAACTGGATATGTATGGTTAAAAATATGTCTATCAGCAACTGTATATGTGTTTTTGTATGCACAGCCCCTGTGGCTGTCTTCAGTGTGTGTATGTGATGGCTATACCATTTTCTGTGCCTCTTCCACCCTGTGAACTCTGCCATTGCCAACCTAGTGTTGGCCCATGCAGATGTCATCCACCATACAAGCACAGTTACACAGTTTCTAACATCAAGCCACTGTGGTGCAATGGTCATATCACAGTGTATTGTACATTAATAGGTGGGTAGGTCATCTACTCTGATGAGTGTCACCTCCATGTACATGTGTATCTCAATGCATATCCCCATGTAGCAATGTGCATGTGTGTGTGTGAGATAGCTCTAACATGTTAAGGGCCTCTGAGCCCACCATTTCCAATCCTAACAGTCCATGCAATTGTCACCTACTTCAATAGTAGTGGCAGACACAGACACACTACAGTACCACTGTACTATCTGTGTTATGCATCTAGCACTATCATCCGTAAGACTGTGCAGGTAGGATCTGTGCTCAGCCCTTCAGCAGCTGTCCCATGTACAGGACTATGACTCTGTGTGCACTACCAGCATGAGAGGCCAGACATGCATATGAGATAGCAGACACTCATGCTGGTGATTGTCAGATTAGACTAACACAGGCTGACCTGTGTCAGGAATACATACTCCAAACCTGTCATACACAGTACCAGGCAAACCCTCATCAATAGAATGACGGTCGAGTGGATGTGACAAAAATGGTAGGGGCAACAGATGCTGATAGCTGAGTCTTTTTCAGCGAATGTAGTGGTTAAGCTGGTGAGGGACCTAGTACCAGTACCAAGTAACCTCCTCTGTATGTGGAGAAGAACACCCAGGTGACATGTATGCAGGGTATGTGGCTGTGTCAGGGGTATGTACGCAAGGTCAAACTGTCTGCCACAATTGTCCCTCAAACAGTGTTGCATGTAAACACACTTGGTAAATATGTACATGTACAACTGTACCTTGGCTAAGAAAAGGTCACTGTGTTTCCACTTCGCATTACTCATCATTGCTACTGTCAACAGGCCCACAGCTTGTAGACACACAGACACCTGGAACACAACCAGAATACAGTACGTAACACTACAATCAGTCAGCAGTACTAACAGCAATAGTGCATCATAGTAGCAAGGTACATACACCTCAATGTGTACCCATAACTACTGCCAGCAGACAGGACCTTACACAACATGACATTGCTATACTGTACCATAGTCACCCTGTGCATCAGACCCATATGGGCATGTCTGTGCATCGATGGTATGGATAACAGGGTTGTGGCACATGTACCATCACATGCACAGGATGTCGTGTTGGATTGCCGAAGGCCTAAGGTGTGGCATATGGCTGACATTGTTTGTGTGCTTGTGTGTGTGTGTGTGTGTGTGTGTGTGTGTGTGTGTGTGTGTGTGTGTGTGTGTGTGTGTCTGTCTGTGCCTGGAGAGGTGATGTTCAACTGGGCCGTGTGGAGGAGTTATGCATATCTGGTGGTGACTGTCCTGGGATAGGGATGTGCGAGTGTTTGTCTGCACACCAGCAAGCAATGTGGATGCCCAACACAGGGCTATGTTTCACAAATATGGACCGTACATGGCAGGATGTACAGTTCACAATCTCCCATCAGGGACAAGGTAACTGGTTCTGCCAGGAGTATCACTGGCACCACCAGGCCCAAGGACAGATGGAGTACTATTCACTGATGGTGACTGCTGTCTACTGGGCCTGCTCCCCTGATGGGACTGACCAGGACAACATGCCTATGGCCTGCTCCAGTGTGGTGTGGACAGCACCCTCCCTTCAATAGTGCTCTTGGTATGGCCACTACAGGACTGTGAATGTACATGGCCATGTGGGCTCACAACTGATCATGTTGCTTACCTATGTCCACCAAGTCAATGCCCTACTCCCACCACATGCTCAAGCACAGACATTGCATGGTCGAACAGTGATGATGTCTCACCCACCGTCTATCCCCAACATTGGCAAGATGACGTATGTCATCACAACTACCGTGGAGGTCATCACGCATGGCAGGGAGCTCTGCATTCATGACCCTGAGCATCTGTCTTGTGTTGTAGTCAGTGTGCACCTGTGCCTCCATGATGGACCGTAACATGCATCTGGCGACACCTGCCATGGCACTTTCAACAGGGGCTTGATGGGCAGCAGTCCACTGTTGAGCAACCTTGTCCATCTGCCTGTGTGTGAACTCGCCTGTTCTCTGCCTATGGCTGGTGTCTGTACTCCCACTTGCCATACTCAGCACACTAGCCTGTTCCATGCCACCACCTTAACCTGTCCATTATCCATGGCTGCTGGGGGCTGGGCATGTGTGGGCATACTGTGTGTGGGGACATGGTGGGTGAAAGTTGAATATCAAACAATGGCACAGATACAGGTACCAACAACTCCACCTGTGCCTCACTATGACCATCATCATCATGGGAGTCCACTAAGACACTGACAATCAGGTTGTGAGGGGGAGGGACACCAACTCCTGTGTTCACCTGTGAGGGGAACACAATGTTTGCTGACATACACACACACACACACACACACACACACACACACACACACACACACACACACACACACACACACACACACACACACACACACACACACACACACTCCTGGTACAGTCTGGCAAAGCTATAACACCTATGGGCCCTTCAGGGCAGACCTTACGGTAGTTCTGCCTGCCACAATCCATCTCTTTCACTGCTACTGTCAGGCCCACAACAAAGGATGACAAATCCTACTGTGAGATGGGCTTAGTAGCAGAATGGTAATTGTGGCCAAGACCGAGGCTATTGGAGTGAGTTATACAATGTCACCAAGTGCATGTGCATGTACTCTAAGAGCTGAGTTGCTGTTATACAGACCACACACAATGACAAGGTGTAAAATATGTGATGATTACTGATGAGAGGACAAGACTATAAACTATCACTGCAGTACATACACAGCTCAGATTCACAGGGATTCATTTCAGACAACATTGCAGTACAGTCTGCAATACATACAGGAAACATGTAAAGTACTAGGTGCATAGCCTCATAAGATGATAACAGGCTATTGGCCCTAATGCCCTCATAAGCCTGGCCCAGACTTTCGCCCATGCCCCTTCCAAGCCAGCAACTGTTTTCCCTGTCTAGCTGGGACACACATGGGATCTCAGTGGTGTCTCATCCATTTCCCATGCAGTTGTCAAGCTTCTTTTTCAAGAGGGATATACACATACACTGCTAGACATAGGAGGGAGTCTATCTTACGCACAGTGTATTGTGTGGGACACTACATTATCCTGCCAACAAGTACTATACATGTCACAGACCAGATGAAGTCCTTGGATGCATGATGTGTGAGTGCAGTTTGTCTTACAGATATGCAGATATGCCATCAAGGCTGGTTTGGACATGGCCTTGTATGCCAGATTCAGGTCACCTATGATCAGTCTGTATGAGACTGAGTACAGGGACAGGGTTTTCAGCCTACCTGTATAGGATAGGTGTTGCAGACTGGAATTGACTGGTCAGAAACTTCTGTGTTCTCTGTAACTGCAGCATTTGCTTCACAAGGTACATGCCAAAGAAGCCATTTTACTTGGTAATGCGTCTGATAAGGGTAGAGTAGAGGAATGTTGTGGCCTCCTGGCTCCTGAATGACATACCTGTATTTGTGAGGTGGGCCATGGAGACAGCCCTCCATACAATGGTGCCCACATGGTGAGAAACTATCAGGTTGCTAACAACCTTGGTGCACAAGTCAGCTCAGACTTGATTGCATGCTCAGTACATTATTACTGTCATAATTAGTGTGGATGACATCTGCCACAGCAGGGAGAATGATGCCTCTCCTGGCATTCAGTTTGCGGAAATGTTTCTTACACCAGTCATTAATTGGGTGAGGGCCTCTTGGCAGATGTTCACATCAGTAGGGGAATGTAAGACAGTGGACATCTTACAAGCATCTGTACACCTGCTCAGCCACAGACCACTGCTTTTGTCCTTTACCTCAGATATGTATATCTTAAACAGTGAAGGTTCCAAGACCAATCCTTGTGATGCACCACTTTGGAAGACTCTACTACTAGAGGTGGGTTCCATGACTTTGACTGAGTGGGTACTATCATTGGGCCAGTTAGCTACCCATCTGGTAACATACAGGTTGGTGCCTAGCTGTGTAGGTGTATGTATCCTGGCTGCCTTGGGATTATTGTGAGAGAATTGGGCTAGGGGAAGGTAGGCATTGCTCACCATCTCCCCCTCATCTTTGTGTTATTTGACCACTTCAGAGAGGTTGATCAGGTTTAACAGGCCTGATCTCCCTTTGACAATACCATGCTGTGTGGGCTCAGGCAATTCACTGTTGCCAATGCCCCTGTTCATAATGTCATTGATATTGCCTTCCATGCCCTTGCAGAGCAGGCTAGTTAGGCTGATGTGCATATGATTGGTTGGGTCGGGAGATTGCTCTGCCTTTGTGTATAGGGCTGACAGTTGCGTTCCTCAGTGCAGATGGTATCACACCAGTACTTAGGCTGTGATTGACTACAGTACAGAATGGATCTGAGAACCTATGCCTGTGTTCATGTAGGATGCAGCCAGGGATGGTAGCAGGCCTACGGAGACTTCTGTGTGCTGTGTTTCAGAGGGCATTATGGACTTGCTTCCTGATGATGAGGGGAGGGGGGCAGGTGTTGTGCATGCATATGCATACCAATGGGGGGACAGGAGGGTGACATTTACACTTCACCTGTCTGCAGCAGGTTGCCTATATCTATGCCATATGTGTATGTGGTGTTATTGACCACCACTACAGACCGAATTTGTGTGTTGCCTTTGGGATTGCAGACACATCTGTGGAAGGCCTAGTGATTGACCTTGGTGGATGTGTCCAATTTGCACTCAAAGATAGCCTTAAGGTAATTCACCTGTGACCTTATTTGCTTGTGCAGACCAAGGTGACATTGCTTCCAGTAAGGCACCTGTTCCTTCTTGGCCCTGTCCAGCAATTATTTCCATCTCTTATGGTATTTGTACATTGCTGCTGTCCACAAAGGACATATACCCTACCTTGTGGGAGATGATGTTGTCCTGTCAGGTATTGCTGAGTCCATACAGCTACATAGGTGCCCACATAGTACTGTGGTGTGAGCCTGGACACTACTGCTAGTTCCAAACTGATGGGACATTGGCTGTAAAGCTACTTGTACCTGCTCTGAGAAGATTTATAGTCATTTGTGTAAAGTCAATTTTGTTTGACCCTGACGGGGGGGGGGGCAGGGGAGATGGTGACCTGAACAGTGATGGCTATGTGGTCAGATCTTACCAAGGAGGATGACACTGTAGGAGTGCTACAGTGGCTACTCATGTTGGTTAGGACCAGGTACAGGTTATTAACACCTGTTGTAGGAGTGTTGACTGGTTGATTCACTGTATTGCCATTGATAAAGCCAAGGAATCTATGTGCATTCATGTTCAGGTGGAATAGATCACACGCACTATGGCTATGTAGTTGAAGTCACCTAGGAGCATGGTAGATGACTGAATCATGACAGATTCCAGCAAGTCCCAATAGGTGTGGTGGGTGTCCATAGTCATGGTTGGAGATCAATAGCTAGCTATAATTTGAGTAGGTGTTTTGTCAACTGTCAACTGCACTTGGGATGTCTCCCACACATCATGCTGTTTGGCCAGCCTGGAGCTGTGTATGTTATGTTCAACAATCCACCTCCTGTGGCTTTGCAGTCCTCCATTTAGGTTCTAAATGTATGATGGGATTAGTGACCTGGCAAGGTTGGTGTGCTCTCCCCAACTACAAAGCAAGTGTCAGTGACTGCACAAATGTCGGCATCCTGTAGTACAAGGTCTACTTGCATTGACATGGGTTAAATGCTAAGACACCTAGTTCCTGTTAGAGCAAGACATCTGCACAAGGGAACACATCACTAGTGGACAAAGGCCAAAAAGTAGTGTCATATTATGAATCTAGCTGAAACACACATAGTTGCCAGTAAAGACGGTGTCGCAGTCATAGGTCTACTCCGCAGGATATGACTTCTGACAATCAAATGTATGCTATTATGTTATGACATCAATTTTGAATGGGTGCCAGACAATACACAACTGTATGAGGCATTGACTACAAATTTGAGGCAGACATGTGGTCTATTTCCAAAACTCTGGACAGTTGTCAGTTATGGGCTCAGTATATCACATACAGTTCAACACACACTTCTACACCTGTTGTGTACTATGACCATACCCTGTATAAGTTCCTTACATTTGTAGGGCAAGCATATGTATCATAGTAGCATTCACAGGTGACATATGAAGATGTACAACATCCCAGGTAGCTGGCCTAGCAGTGTCACACTCAGTGTTGCACAACAGACACTCCAGTAGTAGTCATACATGAGCTGACCTTTATTGGAGTGACTCAGGGGCCAGAGATTTAATCCATGTCAATGCAGACAGGGCAAGCATGAATAGTCATAGGCACTGAACAGCAGCATGTGAGTCCTGCAGGTCTTGATGCAAACTAGTGTTTAGTGTCCTATTTGACATTATTGCATCCCCGTTCTGCATTCCATTACAAGCTTACGTGATTGACATACCTGTTATAGTGCTGAAAAGTTTCCTCAGAATACTGCAAATGGTTAGATTTGTGTAGTTGCAGTCTGTCTTTGTGTAGATGGGGTCAGACCTGTGTTGCTTAGGCAGCAGCGTCCCTTTTGTAGGCAATATACATGAACAAGTGATGGCCTGAGCACCAATCAGTTTCTCCCACTTGCTACTTGTATTCAGAGCAGCTGTGTTGTCTTTCCATTAGCCAATGCCATAGCAACACAGTGCTATAATGAAGTCCTTCATGTGGGCCTTGCCCCTTTTCCTTGCCTGTGTGGAGGACATTATGGAGGTGTGGGGGCTATGGCTTCACAGACAGTAGGTGGAAATACCTCTCAGGACAAGACACATACAGATGGCCCTCCAACATGGGGGACAAAGTTCCAGAACTGGGTACAGATTGTAAGTATTGCTGTTATACACATAAAGGATTGTTAGATTAACAGGATTTGTCTGGACATGCATTTTCTGTGTGACTTGACATCTGACAGTGATATGTCTCTGACATACCTCTCAATTGTCTAGATGTCCACAGACTCTCCAGAGGTTTGTCTATGTTTGGTCTGTTCCTCAGACAACTTCTGTTTTTCTGAAATCAGTAGGATAATGTTAGGATTGTAGCCAGTAAAAGTTGACATCCATTAGTGTTTCAGACATTGTATCCTTCAAGGATGTTATGTTACAACAAACCCTGCAACACCAGCAACTGCTTCAGTTTGCAACATCATTATGTGCGATATGTTCCTCTTTCTGGCCTCCTGTCTCCCAAATATGTCATGCTTTGTCCAGATGTTTTGCAATAAGAGGTTCAGAGGTATGGTATATCATTATTTAGTGACTGCGCTCCTGGTATCATCCCAGTGACTTAGCAGACACCTGGAAGTGGTATGCAGCAGTGGCCATAAATATGGTTCCACACCCTGGACATTCTGTGGAGATCTGTACAGTTGACAGTTATGTATGTCTGGCCATTTTTAACAGACTGCCAAGACTGAGTAGCAGTGTTGTGTGTAAGTGTTTGTTGGGCTCCTTTCTATCTGACAGTGCATGCTGCTACAGTTGCTGGTGGTCTATCAGGTGTATATGTTTGCAGGGGGAGACTGAGAAATGCCCTGTAACACTTCAGGATTCCCAGTAGACTGTGAGTTGGGCCATTATATGTCGGTGTAGTGTGTGATTGGCCATCAGGATATGTTTGTTCAAACAGTCGTACTACCCTAGAGTTCATTTGCATTACTGATATGTTGCTGTGACAAATGGTTGTGGGTGGACATTTTCACACTACTATCTGCTTTTCCCAACAGTTCCAACCCTGTAGTCAATGCTATATTTGAAAATACATGGATAATTCCCCAGAGCTGGTTTTCGGTAGTGTTGTGTTGGCCTTACTATGTTTCAGAGGGTGCTGGATGAAATGGTTGGTGGCTCTCACTGTTTTTCTCTTCTGTTACATGACTTCAGTTATACCTGTCCACTGTCCAGATGTCTAGACACTCTCCAGATGCATGGCTCATATGGTTGATCTGTTCCCCATAACAGTTGTTGGTTTCTTAGAAATCACTGAGATCATGTGAGCATTGACATCAGTAAATAATGACATTCATCTGTGTTTCAGACCTGGAATCTATCAGGAATTATATGTTAAATCAAACCATGGTACTCTAGCAGACTTCTACAGATATAACAGCCATATTACAAAGATGTCACTATTGTTTACCCTTTATCCCCCCATGTTGTCACGTTTTTTGCTGATGTCTTGCAGTAAGAGGTTGGTTATCTATCTATATATATATATATATATATATATATATATATATATATATATATATATATATATATATATATATATATATATATATATATATATATATATATATATATATATGTGTATGTGTGTGTGTGTGTGTGTGTGTGTGTGTGTGTGTTTATATATATACATATATATATTTATATGAGTACTACATATATATTTTTTGCATTATGTGAAATGACTGTAGTCCATGATATGTTTATAAAAACATTACAAATTCTTGCAGCACAGATGGTATAGAAGTATGTTGCGGTGATTGTAGTGCATGGGGTCCTGGGTTCAAGACTTAACAGTGACGACTTTTTTCATTAATGTTAAATGACCAGAATGCATGATATGTTTGTAAAGGCATTGCAAATTCTCACAGTTCAGATTGTGGAGTGGTATGTTACTGTGATTGTATTGCAGAGCATCCTGGATTTGAGATTTGGTAGGGCTGATTTTTTTGCTGGCCAGAACAAGGGCTGATGGAGACAGCACAATTAAGGCACTTTTAAGCAGTTGTGGGTGGGTTTGCATGGTTTTGCATGGAGCTAAGTGATGCTAAGAAAAGGTTAAACCCTCTTAGCTTCACTTAGCACCACTTACACCTGCACTAATTTTAATTAAAGAAAAGAAAAAAGGGTGATAGGAAAGTGGTGAAATGGGTTCAAGCAGGGGGTAAAACATTAGGAGAACCAGCTAGGGATGTGAAGGATGGGTGTAGGAAAGGACCACAGCTCTGAATTTCTTCTGCAGCAACAACTGTTAATAATGTGTAGAATTTGGAATTTACAGCCTCACACCTCACATGGAGGGGTATTGGTGATAGACATTTGGAGAATCATTTGGGGTAGCTTGATTAATTACACTGTACATGGGGTCAAAATGTAGAGCTATGTATGGGGCAATGATTTTTTGCAGGACAGATGCCCTTTTTTTTAGGTGCTAGTGGGATGTTGGGGAAGTGCTGTAGGTATGTTTGGGGAGGTTGGTTGGGTAGGATAGCTAGCATTTGCAGACAGACAAGGCACACAAGACAGCAGGCAGGGGTGGTATATAAAACATGCAGGGGTAAACACCTTGGACAGGGAGGGTGTTTGGGAATCAGAGGCCCATGACCCCCCAAATGGATACAGTGGGACTGAGGTCCCTACCCATGGGCAGTCACCACTGCACCTTCACAACCCAAAAGGTGGCTGTGCTGGGGACTGGACAAAAGAGGCAGTCTGCCCCTTGAGGAGTCTGAGGAGGCCCTCCATTTGGCTCAGCTGTCCATCCAACTCAGAGTAGATGATGCTGCACACCATACCCTGGAACTGTCAGCAGGTGACCATACCCGCACCCAGGGGGGACAGGCCCTGTCCCCTGAGGCAGTTCCATTTGAAGGTGGTGAAGGACCAGAGGATGAGTATGTTCTGGGTTGGGTCTCAAACATGATGGGGCCCAGTGCCATGGCCAGATGAGGTAGTACAGGTAGATCCACTGATATCTGCCTTCCCAAATGTGCTATGATGTTGTGGTTTTACTAGATATATTGGTTAGTCATGAACAACACATTTCAAAATTAGTTATAACAGCATGCGTGGGTGTTCCCAATAATCCAAAACAACAAATTTGAAACAGGTGCATAGCAAACAGGACACATGCATAAATGGAACAACAGTAAGCCTTTTAATAGCATGCAAGTTACATTGAATGCAACAGGCCACCAATAATGGTATTTGAACAAGGTATGTTAATATGCAACCAATGAAATATATGAACAATAATAGAACCTATGTCCCAACAATAGGTTTTGTGAACAACATACCCATAGTATATGAATAATAATTATTGATGTAGATGATGGGTGGGGGGAGAGAATAAAAAGTCCATTAACAACTGTATCAGCTTCTATTTTTCACAACAGTACTACTCAATACTCTACAGGTCTGTCCTCACTTTACATCTACCTATGGCCCATAGCTTCTATGGCACATACATACCTTTTGAACTGTCAACCTCTAATGGTATGGGACAGACTGGGTGCACTGTGGCTACTTTACAGGAGGGAGCTTGTACATGTCAGGGTTACTTACTTGACAAAGAAGGGGTACCATGCAATGATCTTGTGTGAGTCTGCTACTAGTATAGTTCACCTGGACACTTATCTGTGTCCTAGATGATTGGCAGCAGTGACCACTAGGCATGACAGTGTGACTCCTGGAAGACATGTATCGGGAAGAGCGCATGGTGTTTGTACCTATCCTGCTGACATTTGCAGGCATATGGGGTTGGACAGTGGAACAGTTGCACACGGTGTATTAGTAGACCTTTCCTACAGCTAGTATACACATTTCATTACCTGTAAGACCTGTGGAGGAGATATCTGTTAACACCTTCTAAATGTTTCTACAGATATTCAGGTGTATTAGTATACCCTTCGTGCAGTTACTATACACATTCCTTTACCTGTAAGAGCTGTGGAGAAAATATCTGTTAACACTTTCTGACTGTTTCTACACATATTCAGGTGTATAGGTATACCCTTCATACAGCTACTACATACATTTCTTTACCTGTGAGAAAACATCTGTTAACACTTTCTGACTGTTTCTACAAATATTCAGAGCTTCTATTGTGTATATATGCACACATCTCAGTACCACTCCCTGGATTCAAACCTTGTCTGGGTGTGCTAAAATGAACATCAGTGCTGTTTCCAGCACACTGAGCTACTTGGGGACTGCTTCTTCTTGCTTGCTTGATTTCTAACTAATACTGTCTGGGTTGGACAGTCTGACCTTGTAATCCTGAAATTCATGCATGGCAGATAGTTATTGTACTGTGTATTACTCCTTTGAAATACTACACTCTGGAAAGCAAAGGTTAACACAAGACTGCAATGCATACTTGCTGTTTCCCAGAACAGCCTCAGTTATTTCATGCTGTCAATGCCATATTTGCTGTAAAGAACCTGTACACATTCTATTTCTATAACAACATATCAGAGTAAACACAACAGTTTGTTGTGTATTTTATTACAGTGAAATGACACTTTTATTACTGGACATCCTGTCGATAAGTATTAGTGACAAACATGTTTTACTCATTAGACACAGTACACAATCTATCTACTGGCAGTAAACAATGTACTCCTTCTACTTTATGGCACTATATACTGCAAGATAGATCTGTACTCACAAGCCTGTCTGTGCACCCTTGTCAGTCTGTCGGAATGGGCCTCAATGTTTATATTCCTCTCTTCTGCAGCTGTAGGGGTGAGAAACAAACATTATGCATACCTGCCTATCTCATATTCAGGCTAGAATTTGGTACAGCTCTATCTGGGATACTAACAAACTGCTGGAGCATGCCTGTCCTGAGAATCTTGGATACATTGTGCCAAGAGCTCCCCCTTCCTATGCTTTAGGTTGGCATAATAATACCTTCTCACCAGTTTGGGGGATTCCAGTGGCATTGCTGATGTCCCATGTCAGATGGTGTCAGGCCTCTGCTTTGTACTGAGAGTCCTGGTACTGGCCTGCAGCAGTCTGTCATCATGGTGTTCTACAAGGAGTCCAGCCATGACTCTGTACTCCAGGATGCCCCAGCACTGCACCCGAAAGCATTCTCCCTCTCCAAATTCCAGACATGCTTCTACAGAGATCGAACTAAACAGGTTATGGCTATATTCCCACCTGCACTGTTTAAATAAGGCCATATTCCTGCCCTTTGCCATCATTGGACCATTTTGAAAATGCTAAGCTCAGCTAAGCAGTGTGCAAACCCACTAAGCTGTGTTGAACAGTGCTTAAAGGGGTAATTGCTAAGCATTGCTTAACAGTGCCCAAATCTGTTTAGCTGAGCTAGCTGCTGCTTAGCATTCACATTTAAGCAATGCTTACACTGACTAAGCATAGCTGAGGACTGCTAATCATTGCTCAGTTTTCATTAAAAGAATATCAGGATAATGACTTCATTAATCATTACTGACATATTAGTAAGTGTATATGATTTACTTTACATGACACCCATCTATGTGCTTTCATTACATTACCATGGGGTGTGACTATACTGTATGGGACACTTGTGTATACATGGGTCATTTCACATGTGATATGTACTCACACTTACATTTTAGACAAGCTACACTACCCTGGTTGACAAATATCAATTACTATGTAATTTAAAATAAAAATAATAATTTTAGCACTGATTTCCCACGTAAAAAAAGTGCCTGTCTTAGTACTTGAACCATGAATGCCAGCATTCAAAGCCAGCACTCTAACCACTACACTATCTTAGCATGAGGATTTCAGCTGTATATTTTTGTTTATCTCCTATGGGATGTTTCAGCAATGCTGAGCAGAGGGTCATAATGTGCACATCCGTTCAGCTATGCTTAAATGGGAAAAAATATGTGTAAACCCACTTTATTTACAGGTATCTGTACTCCTTGTCAGTCACAGTAAGGGGAATTGTAAAGGGACACTTAGGGACACATTTTAATTATTGGTCTTACAAAGTTAGGAAGTGTGACTGTGGTTTTCTAGCAAATCATTGGCAAATCACTTGGGGTGTAAGTCAGAACATACTGACAGACAGGTGGATTTCAGACTTCATACACTTCAGGAAATCTGTGCTACTGCAAGCCTTTTTATTCTATCAGCTTTCTGGGTTTATCAGTGCAATATTTAAAAAGTGTCCCTATTTCTTTGCCTTTGCCCTCCCTATTATTTATGACTTTGTACAGCTTTCTTGGTCTAGGAGGTTGAGAAGTATGTGAGGCAGGCATCTGGGCATTCTGCGGAAAACTGTACAGTTGATGGCTATGGCCATACATCACTTTGAAATAGCAGATATTTGTGTTTCAGTCTTCATACCCTGAAGGAAATCCATGCTACTTCACCTTGTATTCTATCCGTTTTCCGGGGTAGTCAGTGCAATATTTAAAAAAGTGTCCCCATTTTTGTGACTTTTGCCCCCCCCTCATTATTTATGGCTTTGTACAGGTTTCTTGCTCTAGGAGGTTGAGAAGTATGTGAGGCAGGAATCTGGGCATTCTGCAGAAACCTGTACAGTTGACAGCTATGGCCATATGGCATTTTGACATGGCAGACATTTGTGTTTCAGTCATCATTTACTTTAGGAAATCAGTGCTACTGCAAACCTTTTATTCTATCAGCTTTGCGGCTTTATCAGTGCAATAATAAAAAGGTATCCCTATTTTGTGCCTTTGCCTCCCCCCCCATTATTTATGTCTTTGTACAGCTTTCTTGCTCTAGGAGGTTGAGAAGTATGTGAGGCAGGCATCTGGTCATTCTGCAGAAACCTGTGCAATTGATGCCTATGGCTGCACAGTACTTTTACAATGCAGGGGATGTGACAGAACCTGTCACACACCCCCTGCACTATTTCTTGCTCCAATATCTATTTCAGTTTCTGTGGGCACTGAAATACTCAAATTATTTCATTTCAGTGTCTACTGACACTGAAATGCTTTTCAAAAGTGCTGTATAGCATTTTCTGAGTGCAGGGGGGATTAGACAAGCCCCCTGCACTCAGTGGTGTTTGTGTCCCCATAGCCATAACAATAGTGAGCCTTCATGAATATGCAAGGCATGCTACTGCTACAGCTGTGCTTACACGGATACTGTCCACTCTGTGTTGGAATAATGTTATTCCAACATGGAATTTAATGAATCCCAGGGTGTATCTGTACTCAGAATGCATCATGGATCCTTTGATTCCAGTACGTACTATAGATGCAGCATTTGAATACATTGCTAGGGACCTAGTTGAGCATTGGTAAGATCTATCAGAGGCTATCAAAATATCTTCCAACATTTCTAGAAGCTGGAAAATTGTATAAGGTTAATTTTATTTATTTATTTTTTTGACATTTGGTAACCGGGAAAGTCCGACTGGGCATAAAGCCCATTTTCAGTGGAGGCCTGTAGAGAAAATCTCCATTTAAGGACAAACATCAGAAAAATTCAGTTATATATTCAGTTATATAGCATAATATAAGAGAAAGATCATTTACATAAGTTACATCGGAGAATGAAATAACATTTACAAACTTAACAGCAAGAGTATAGTACATACATTGATGGTAAATGGAAGAGATCAAACAGCCATGTACCTACATTTGTCTTAAGAAAACTTATCAAATATATAGACATTCTACATAGGAGAATTAAGTGATTTACAATTGCAGAAGTTTAGATTGTAGAGAGAAGGTGGATAGTGTAAAGTATATCTTGAAAGAGATTCAAGGTAGGTAAGGTAAACAAAGAGGAAAAACATAAGAGAAAGGTTGTGTTTAAAGAATAAACAATGAATGAGATAAAAGTTCATGTTATATGAGAAATGTTAACTTGAAAGGTGAAATGTAGAGGGCTGTTGTGAAAGAAAGAATATGATGGTGGTTGGAGTAGGAGACAGTAGAGGGAATGAAGAGTAGAGAGGGGATAGTTGGAAAGAGTTAAGTTTGGTAGGATGAGGGATGGGTGAGTAGCTGAGTACAAAGGGATATTGTGTGGTAAAGGGGATAGTGTTATAAGAAGAGGAAAAGGATAGTTTAACTAAAAAGAAGATAGGTAGGCATGGGTAGGGGGATGAGTCAAGAGTAGTGGAGAGTGGGCACAAGTAAAAGAAAAGTAGTTAGGGATGAAAAAGTAGAGTAAAAGAGAGAGACTTGGTGGTGGTAGTAGAGGTAGTGGGAGAGGGGGATATTGAGTATGGTTACAGTAGTAACAGTATAAGTGTGGAGCTGGGATGAAGATAAAATTGAATGGTAAGGGTACAGTAGTAAGGTAGTATTATGAGCAAGTTTTAGAGCAGGGGCAGATTCGGATTGTAAGGAAGTGCTCTTTTAATTTAAGTTTAAATTCCTTGACAGATGTGATAGCTCTGATATTTAGGGGTATGGCATTCCATAGCTTAGTCACTTAGTAGGAGTGGAGACATTTTGCTACATTTTTATGTGGTCTGTATAGTGTTAGTAATTGTTTATCTATAGGAATGAAGAGCCCTTGTAGGTATATATATATTTGAATAATTGATTTTAGTGCTGGGGAATTGTTTGGTTTATAGATAATTTTATGTGCAAAGGTTAATTTGAGATAGTTTAGTAGAGAGGGGAATTCAAGCCATTTTAATGCAATCACAGTGGTGAAGTGATGTATGGAGTAAGAGGCACTTATTGCAGATGTTGCTATTTTGTTGTAACAAGTTTCAAGCTTATTTTTTTTATGAAGCCTCAAGATTGGTGAAGATAGTTCCATACAGTAGTGAGGGAAGCAGGTAGGCTGTGGCAAATATAGATTTGGTGGATGTATTCATGAAGTTCTTGTGATGGTAAAGCTTCCCTAGTTTGTAGTGTGTAGAACTGTGTATATGGAAATTGAAGAAAAGTTTATAGTCTATTGGTACCCCTAGCAATTTGGCATGAGAAACTACTTCAGTTTTAGTATTATTTAGGGAATAAATCTTAAATTCCGAAGGTAGTATAGCTGCAAACAGAAGGAGTTTTGTTTTGTTAGTACTGAGTAAGAGTTGATTATTAGTGAACCAAGATTCAATAGCGGAGTAGGCAGCTTGGGTTATGTGTCTGAGGTGGGTTATGCAATTGGAAGAGGAAATGATTGTTGAGTTGTCAGTGTATTAGAGAAGGGAACTTTGGTAGGAAGCAGTATAGAGGTTGTTTGTGAAGGTGCTGAATATCAGACAACCAAGAATGGACCCTTGTGGCACTCCAGTTTCATTCCATATGTATTGTGTGAGATACCCTTGCCATCTAACACATAGTTGTCTGTTGGGATGATAGCTGGTAAACCATTGTTGAGAAGAGAGGGAAAGATCCAGGGAAGAGAGTTGTTTTAGCAGTTTAGGGTGGGCCACAGTGTTCAAAGCTTTAAGAAGTCCAGGAATATTACTGAAGTTGCTTAGCCACTGTCTCTTGCCTTGTTGATTGTATCTATAACAGACATTAGGGCAGTTGTGCTATGTGCTGGTCTAAAGCTTTGTTGGGTGGGTATAAGATGACTGTTGTATATAGGGTGATCCTAGAATTGTTTGTTTATGCATTTTTCTAACACCTTAGAAAGAGGAGATAGGATGGCAATGGGTCAGAAGTTGGTAAGTTCATTAGAATTTTTCCCTTTGTGTAGTGGAGTTATAATTGATTTTTTCCCCTAGGGTTGGGATGTGGGATTCTACAATGGATTTCTTTATAAGAATACTGACAAGGTAGGCTATTACATCTGCAGCACTTTTTAGGTATTCAGAGGGGAGGTTGTCAGTGGCGAGTGAGCAGATTTTCAATTTGTGTAGTAGTTTGCATATAAAGTTAGTGGGTACTGGTTGCAATGACACAGTATGCAGTTGAGGAATAGTGGTGGAAGCACTTTGAGAAGAGGGGGAGAAAAGATGCAGTGTTTGGAAGGTGTTTAGAAGACAGATGGATTTTGAGAAGAATTAGGATTGCTATTTGTGTTAGGGTCCTTCAGTAGGTTAGTGATGCTATCAATAAAATGTGTGTTAAACAGTTCAGCAATTTGGGATGTGATTTTTCTGTAGCTGGGAAGGGATCTTGTTTAGTTCTGGGGATGAGAATGGATGTAATTGTATTCCTGAATTTTTTGGGTTTGTTTTTGTGATTGATCAGCCATTGAGAAAAAAATTGTATTATTTTTTTATCAATGTATACTTGTTTTTTTGGATAGTTGTCTACACTTTTCTAGGTTTGAGTTATTTTTGGTCTTTTGCCAGTCCTTCAATGGTTTGTCTCTCAGTGTGATCAACATTTTAGTGGACTTAGTTAACCAGGGTGTATGATTGATTTTTGTTCTTTGGTGTGAAGGGGGGCTATTTTATTGAGAGTTTCCAGGAAGAATTTGTTGAAGTGGAGAACTGCATTATCTAGGGGGTGGGGGGGTTAATGTGGACCAGTTAAAGGACTTTAGTGTATTAATGATAAGTTGTTCATCAAAATTGGTTAGATTTTGGGAAGTTTTGTAGTTGTGGCTTTTGGGTGTTTGAGTAGTGTATGCAGGCAAGTTGGTCACTTAGTACACCAGGGAGAGTACCATGAATAGAATATTTGTTGGGGTCTGAGACTCTAATCCAGTCTAGGGTGGTTCCAGAACTGTTGCCTTTTTTGTAATCTGGTTGGGATAGTTAAAAGTTGTGTAAATCCAGAAATATTTAAACTATTAGCTGGGAAGTCAGAAGTTAGGTTTTGCCAGTTGATGTTAGCATCACCCTTAACAATTGCATCTGTCCAATTCCATCCATACCATAGCACTACTACAGCCTTTTAACTTTACTCATGCAATAGCTGAAGCTCATGATAATAACAAATTTGTCTCATGTCTATTCTAAGACCAGTCAAAAGACTTTGACATGGTATCACATTCTAAACTCCTAACCAAATCAGCCGACCTAAATCTCTCAGCTTCCACTCTCAAATGGTTCTCCAGCTATCTCTCAGAGAGACTGCAATCTGTCAGATGGCAGTCTTCCTGCTACCCTTTCCTACCCATCCATAAAGGTGTTCCCCAGGGGTCCATCCTGGAATCCCTTCTTTTCAACATCTTCACTAACAAACAACCTCTACACATTTCGCTACCACTCAACTCTTATTCAGTATGCAGATGATTCTGTACTCGTCTCCTCTTCTGAAAGTATCTCTCAACTTCACAATCTTACTCAAAACTTTTTTCTCTCTGTAGAAAGATTGCTCACTGAAAATTGGTTTATTTTAAATCCTAAAAGGACTAAACTGTTACTCTTTCTCCCAAAATCACTATCTCATCTAAAACCCACATTTACCATCTCATCCTTAAATAAAACCATCATTAATGTAGAATCCCACAAAAAGCTACTTGGAATGATAATAGAAGATCAACTGAAATTCAGTCTCCGTGTCCAACAATCCATTAAAAAAAAAAAAAACAAGAACTGGATCTCCTTCACAGAAAACAATCCTAACTCTAGACTCTAAACTCTCCTTGTCTCAAGCTTATCTACTCCCACGCCTACTTTATGCTGCTACATTCCTTACAAACCTTCAGTCTTTCTTAATTACTAAACTCAAACAGGCATACAATAAAATTGCAAAACTTGCCTCAGACCTACCACATACCTATCACCACTGCTTCCCACTAAAGAACCTTAAGTGGCTTGAACTCCTCCATCAACTTCAACTTTCACAGCTCCACATAAGTTACTTCTTACTCAACAAATCCTCAGCCTGCCCCTCCCTATCCAATCTTGTGTCACACTACACCTACACGTGCCCAGACCGTAGTACAGACAAACTTCTTCTACAAATATACAAACTCAAGAAAACTATTGGTAACGTATTATATAAATATTCAGTATCTCATAACTGGAACAAACTGCCACCCAACATAAGATGTATTACCCACTCCGACAGTTTCAAAAAGAACTAAAGAATTCTCTAGCTAAATTGTGGATATGCCCATGTCATGATCCCAAGTAGTCCCTTACCTCTTCTAATTTCTTTGCTCTGTTACTTGTACCTGCAAACACTTTCATAATAATTAAAGCTTAAACAGCTCTACCCCTGTTTCTTACATAATAAAACTATGCATAATGATATGTCTCAATTGTTGGTTTATTGTTTGCAACATAATTATGTTTATGACTCAGATTTGTAAACTGATATCCTGTCATTGTTTCACTTTATGTCTATTTATTTTTTTTTACTTTGAATATTTTTACTTTGCTTATTTTATATAATTGTATAAGTATTTGGAGTTCTTCTCCTCGAGTCTCTACTGAAAATGGGCTTGAGCTCAGTTGGACCAACCCAGTTAACAAATGGCAAATAAATAAATACTTGTTTCATTGGAAATGTTTTGTGAGATCCAGGATAGGATATTTTCAAGTATGGGGATATTGTGGCTGAGAGAATGGACAGGATTAAAATGCAAATTTGTTTTGGTTTGTTCATTTGTAAAAGGGAGATAAGAATGTCAGAGTTATAGAATTGTGTAACTGGTTTAGAGTTTGGTGTGATTGTACTGTATGTAAGATGGGATAAACAAGGGCTACTTCTCCAGCTTTTCTGTAAATTCTATCAACTCTTATTATATTGTAACCTGGGGGAAGAGTTCTGTATCTTGGATATGTGGTTTTAGTCATGTTTTTGTAAGTGCCAGTATGTCTGCGGAATATTGTGATACTGTTTAGATGGTTACTTTTTTATTTTTCCTTTATTTGTTGATTTTGACTTTAATTCTTAATACTTGAAATTACCCTGTTTGGTTGTACCATTATACCCACAAGCAATCTTTCTTGGTGTAATTGTATCAAGAGGTTAAGCAGTGCCCTATACAAACATTAACATCCAGAATGCACATTTTATCTGTAAGACTTCCCTTAGAAATGAAACCTGTAACAAAGTGTTGTTAAAACAAAGACACTCTGTGGAGACATGCTTAGAGCAGTTAGTTTGCTCATTAAACAGCACTACAATCAAATCTTAGCACAATCTAATTTCATGTAGTACCAAACCCCAGAAACCACCCAAGCAGACCTCTGTAAAATGCAGTCCACAACCTACAGTAGCCAATCCAAATACAGGTATAAACAACATGGACATGCAGTTTCCAAATGTCTCCATAGGCATCTTGGTAGATATGGGCATCCTGAGATAATGTAACAATTGCCTCATGGTCATAGTCAACCATTTAATCCTTGAAAAAAACACAGTATGTGAGAGATGAGTGTATGCAGTTTCACTGGATGGAAAAATCTTGCATACAAGCAAGGTTGTCAAGAACACACAAATATTACTTCAACCACACATAGCATCAACCATGCACATAGACTAATCTATGTTGTGCCACTAAAAGCAATCTTCTCAAACCTCAAACCTCCCAAACCTCAAACATCTCCTAAGCCTATAAATCAAAACATCTATCTTCAGCAGTCTCTAAAGCACTCAACAAAAACAACACCAAACTCCCCACATACTTCTACACTTAGTGGAGTCCCAGGAGCAAAGCCCATAAGGCAAGCTAATACATTACCCTGACTCTTGTCATAAGGGACTCCATTGTACATCACACAGATACCCCACCCACCAGAATGAACAAAGACACCTGCTACAGATACTCACCATTAAACCAAATACCCTATTAGTGGGAGACTTTAACTACCATTCTATAGACTGAGAAAATACATTGCCTCATACTCAGAGACTCAATGATTCCTGGACTTTATTAACACAAATACCCTTGACAAGAAAGAGCCCACACCTACCAGAGGTTCAGGAGAGTACCCCCCATGTCATGTCCTTACTGATGAGCTCTGGTTTTAGTGTGTCAGCACCATTTGGACTGGTTTAAGGGCTATTTGTATTTTTGATTTGTGCTAGATCAGTAACTTATGAAAAATTGAACAAAACTAAATAAGCATCCAGCTTGCATCCTCCTCACATACATACCACTCATTTTACTAATATCACATTTAATTCACTAAGAATAGCATTAAATACTCTAATGCGCTTTCACTGGAAGTAAGAATGGCTTTAGAAATACTACTAATGATGTCCAAATTGAATACTGCTTACTTTTATTTGCCCTTTGCTCAGAAAAGAACACCTACAATCGTCAGGTTACAACTACCTAAACCTGCAGCTTCTCATCCCTAGATGGTCCCAGAGAACATGACTGAACATTGCTAGATGGCTACCTAGTACTGCAAGAACGGTTACTTCTGAGCTTCTTGACTTACATTCTAATAATTTCCTACCACTGAACAGTTTTAGATAATAAGTTCCTGTATTGAGATTTGAATTATTCTCTTTTATCAAGTTCATAGAATGCCGTAATGCCGGTAAAACAACCTTTGAATAAAGTGTTAGGGAAAGATTATTTTCCAAAGTAACACTGGCAGACTGGAATTAATTTCTACACAGGGTCTGAAAACTTAACAACTTTACTAACTCATGAAGAAGCTGCTACATTTAATTATTGAATGCAAATATCCTTAATTTGTTAATATGCTAAAAATGCAACCTAGATCAGTCTATATGAATGCATGCCAGTCTACATTATAGTAACTTTTATTTACCTTATGGCAACTAACTTCTTGTGCAGTTGTATATGTTGTATATTAATGCTTATCTACAAAAAAGTCAAAAGGTGACATTTATGCTTCCTGTAACTGTCATTAATTATTTATAACTATCCATTTTCTAGCTAAGTTTAGCCTACCATTTGATTATGTTAACTTCAATAATTATTCAGTTGAACTATTATGTCATTTCACCTCAGTGTGTTAATGTTCATTCTATGATGTGTTGTATTGCAAACTTCATTTATTGATGAATGTATAATTAAATGCTGCAAATGTTTGTTTTAGGGCAGAAAAGGTATGTGGTCTAGACAGTAAACAAAATAACAAAGTAAATAAATAAATGAATACTAAATAAATTGTGTTTGTTGCCCAACCCAGTAGCACTAGCTGAGTATGACAGTCAGCAGATAACAAGTATAGTGCATATCTACTGTATCTATTGCGTTCTTCACATTATTTGTGTACATCCTATACATTTATTTACATCCTGTGCATTTCATTTACTCTCCAGACAATCTAAAGTGTTACTCTCAAACCAAGTTTCAGTTCTTGTTAAACTAAAGAAAAAAAAAATGAAACTACACAGATTGCCTTCAACAAAATTAAAATTTAACCCCACCCCATAACAAATATCCCCTATTAAATTAAACTAACAGATTCAAATTTAAGACTTGATTAACAAAAGTATATACACATAAAAGAATATAAAATAGAATTTAAGCTAGAAAAAAAAATAGAATGTGGACAGCCAATTTGAAAATGGGATTACTGGCAAACTTTTTTTATTGCAAATAGACTTAAAAAGATTAAACTGTAAAACAAAAAAACACTTCCAGGTATAAAACTAACATACTCTAACATAACCCTTAATAAATTACTGAAACAATGATTATCAAGAAGATTTTCTTCCCTGAATCGTTCAACCAATGGAAACTGGACATCCTGGCCATTGGGTGCTCAAGGAGAAGGGATAGTAGGTTGGTAAGAGGCAAAGAGGACAACCAGCATTAGAAGAGAAAACTAAAGACTGGGAAAAAGCTAGCAGAGAATACGCTGTGCCAAGGAATTTAAGATTTATGTTTGAAGGATTATGAAAGCAGTTGTCTACTACTTACTGGGCAAGACACAAGAAAGAGGACTGGCCACACTAATAGCTGAGTTAGTGAAAATTACAGATACAACAATAAAAATGGAAACTTTAATAATATGGGCAGGTAGTAATCTAATGTGTCTTAAAGCAAATATTCTTCAGAAAAAAGGAAGCCTGGGAAACATTCTGGGAAGTTCTAATAGCTGGAGTCAGTGGAATAATATTATTCAAATGCCAATGGTTGTTACTAAAGCCACACATTTCAGGATGTTTTGGTGCAAATTCCAACATAAGTATTTTTAATACACCAAGCAAACTGGCAAATATCTTCACTGGCACCAATCCAAATTGCTGAAGATGTGTTGAAGGGGAAAGAGTGAATCTGGGAACACATTTTCTTAGAATTGTGAGGCCCTACAGTGTTAAAAAGCAGGTAGTTAAGCTGTTATGTCCCAGCTAAGTGAACAAACCATTAATTTAATGAGGGATCTGCATTTTACAGTAATACTGAAGGACCCTGATCCAAATCAACCAGTGGAACAGTTTATGTTGGTAATTATGCTCTTAACAAAGAAAGTTATAAACAAACGTTGGAAAACTAGGCGCATTCCCACTTCAGCAGAGTTATTAAAGCTGTTTTGAAAATTGATAGAGGAGAAGGTAAATTTATGGAATACGAAGTCAGGGGTTATGGGTACTGCTTGGCCATTGTGGAGATCCTGCCAAGAGCAAGTCCAGCTAATAAATGAAACATGAACAAATATAATTCATTGAGACAAAGGGGAACAAGGAAAACAGATTAAGGCAGGGGAAGAGATTTGCTTTCTTTGGGTTGCATCTTGTGGATGAAGATTAATCAGTCTGCTTTAACAAGGAAATTGATAATGTTCTAGTAAAAGATGATTGTTTTTAACAAAATACAATATATAAAATGAATAAACAACTGAATATCACGGTAAGGTCATAAAAATGTCTAAACTGATTTCGACTAGAAGATGTGTTTTACAAATAATCAGTTTAGTGAGTTAAAATTTCTGAAGAGAATCTATTACTCATCAAGATGAAAACATTTATTACACTGTTTCATTTGTTTGTTTTTTGATATTGTTAATACTTTTTTTGGTACACTAGTTTTTATTTTTCATTGTTTAAATGCTATAATGAAAGAACAGGTCACAGTCGCAAAACTTTATGATATAAACTGCATGAGCTTTTGTTGATATGGTTGAATTATAAACTTCTAATGTAAGTTACCTAATATATTTGAAAACTGCTTTGTAGATGGATTGAGAGCTCACATTTACTTGGATATCATAGCTGCTTCCAAGACTTCCAATATGGGCTATGCACTAAGTAATGTATGATGTGAAACTGATTACATTCCAGGTAGAGATTTCTTCTACATCTTGTGATATTGATATGTCAATAAAGTTGCTTTCAAAAAAAAAAGCTATGCTGAGATTTCTGTGCTTACAAATTTGTTGTGCAATTTTGCAATAAAACTATTCTAGATTTTTAATTCTCGGCATTCTCAATTTTTTTTTCCTGCTTGCATGTCATATCTTTCCCCATTTCATTATATGCAGATCTCAGCATCATTCTATTATATTAATTTTCCTTAGCTTTGTGTTTCTTTCTTAATTTTGTACAAAAGAAAAATAAAATCAATGGATCATATATTGTTATACGATAATTATACGAAAGAATGTATTACATAGATAGACAAATGGGGAGATAGACAGGTACAATAAAATAACTGCATTCTATTTTAATGAAGAAGGTAGTTAAATAAAATTTAATATTTCTTACTAACTTACCATGTTTGTCAGTATTTGCATAATTATATGGTTAATGCATGTCACATAAACTAAAATAAATATTAGATTCATGTTAGTGTTTATTTTTTTTTTCTAATTTTATGAGAGGAATTTAGATTTATAGTATTTTGTACAACTACTATATTATTTTCAAGACACAATTTTAGCATGCTATATCACAATACTATTTACAGCATTATTTATATATCAATTTTGACACATCTTTGGCTACTAAATTTACAGAAAATACTCTTGGCTCAGTCTATATAAGTATCTTTCTCTCTTTTTGGATTTGTCTGGCACTAAGAATTTCCAGATTCTTATCCAAGATTTTTTTCACTATATTTAATTCAATCTCTTTCAGAAGCATTCCCATGGAATATTGCTTTGGACTACCAATCCCTGTTCATAAAGTGCAAATACTTTCTCTGACTAGATTTTCCCCAGTCCTCTGCTTATATTACATCAATTCCAGGAAGGAAATCTGTTCCTACTAATGTATTCAGATGTCTATCTAGTCTTAAAAGCAAAAGGTAAACGTATAACAACACTCCATTTAATGAAACAGGACTCTGTTTAAATTAATTTTTCATTTACGCATTCCAAAAACTGTTAACACATTTATTTGCACATTATAACATTGTTGTTTATACAATAGATTAAAGCATTTTTCTCACTAGTACTCGTCTCTTTCATGAAGCCCACCATGCTATGCTGCTCTCTCTTTCTGTCTCTCCCTTGCTCTCTCCCTCTCTCTCTCTCTCTCTCTCTATATATATATATATATATATATATATATATATATGGATCTAGGACTATTGAATGAAAGTTCAATAGTCTGAATCCACAATCACTGAACACACTTTAATGAAAGCGCTTTCAACCGAAAAAGCACTTTTGTCAAAGTGCGTTAAAAAAACCCAATAAATCTACTTTTATGCAGGGGGCAAGCCCCCCTGCACCCCCCACCCCACCTACTTTAATATTATCACTCCGAGATCTTACTACAGTGAGGAAAATCGAAAATTCCCTTATCAGCAGCATAGTACGATATCCGCAACAGTCATTCCCCCACGACTCCCTCTAATTGCAGGCATATTTCTGCAAAACTGCTTTTTCGGTAAAAAGCACATTCGCAGAAGTATGCCCGGCTGTTTGTGCTTTGGTCAAAAGTTCCTTTGGGGATCAGTACCGATCCCAATTATATATATATATATATATATCTATATATATATATATATATATATATATATATATACATATATATATATATATATATATATATATATATATATATATATATATATATATATATACATATATATATATATATATATATATATATATATAGGCATATTTTATTAAAAAGCTGATAAACTTTCATTGACAAAAAAATACATTGAATAAGTTCGTTGGAATCACAATAGTTGAAAAAATAAAAAAAAAAAGACTACAGAAATCTCAGATGTAAACAACTATATTACATTCACAATCATGTAAAACAACTGAAGCCTTTGCTTTTAAGTAGGGTACTTTATCACTCACATCCACCTGATGTGGGGGCCCTGCCCCCACACCCACAAAAATGAAATATAATAACTCCATATTTGAACTATGGCAATTTGACTGTAATATAATGAGACCACTTTTACCAATGAAGAAACTGACCAAAATCAGCAGCACAAGATACATGCATGCCATGACCAAGCCAGTGTCACTCATATAAGTATCTGTATAGTGTGTGTGTGTGTGTGTGTGTGTGTGTGTGTGTGTGTGTGTGTGTGTGTGTGTGTGTGTGTGTGTGTGTGTGTGTGTGTGCACATGCGCGCGCATGGGTGCATGTGAATGGTTTATATACTTATGTGTATTATCTCTTAACAGGCCTGAGGTTAATGGTAATACATGAACAGTCCTATGCAAAATAAATTAACATGGGGATTAACTGTATGTGCATTGATACTGTTAAGGTTGCATAGTGTGGTAATCCCTGTTTCTGCCAGTCACAAGAACTGGAGGTAACACATACAAGGATGAAAATAAAGATTGTATAGTCCAGATAGAAGCAGCATATATATGGTTCAGATTCAAATAGCTTTCAAACACAAAATCAGACCATCTGTTGCAATTCAATTTTTCTCCCTCTTACACACACACTCACACACACACACACACACACACACACACACACACACACACACACACACACACACACCACGAAAGCAAACTAAATGGAGGAACAGGATGACACTGGTTAAAAAAGCAGCACTCCATAATTGTATTGCAGATTAAAATGTTCCTTCTTCCTTATGGCTGGAACAGTGTTTACACATATAAAATATTATGCATTAACACAACCACTGTAAAAAATTTCTCCAAAGCCAAATTCATTTTTCTTAAGACAGAAGTGACGAACTTCATGACACCCATGCAGATGGACAATACAGTTACGACTGCTTATTCCTACACAAATGCACTCTATAAGCACTTACATGAGTGCGTGGCTTGTGCTATCCAAAAGAGAACCAAGACGCTCTCCACAAAAAAAAGGAAGCCAATCTGGTGGTCCCCTGCTGTAAACAAACTCTACAACAGAAGGAAGAAACTGTTGCAAAAGAGATTAAAATCCCATGGAGGTCCCTGGTCAACCTCTTTAAGAAGCTGAGATCCCATACAAGATCCTCCAAAGCTAGCTATGAAAACAAAATCACCACTGATTCTAAGGGCAACCACAAAGCATTCTATAACTATGTCAAGAATCTCAATGGCAACACCCAGACCTGCTCTGAGTTACAGCACAATGGCATGAAAATTACAGAACCAACTGATATTGCCAACATCCTGGCAGATAGGTTCAGTGCTAACTTTACCCACCTCTCACCCCCTAAAGGGCCCAAATCTATACAGGAAGAACACAGAGTCCCTATAATCACATCTATGCAGGTAAAAGCTGCACTCTCTAATACCAAAAACACAGCATCCATGGGACTGGACAATATCCCAGGCTGCGTTTTACAGGAACTTCAGAATGAACTGGATCCCCACCTAAGCACCATGTTCAATCATAGTCTCACATCAGTCTTTGTGCCCACTGAATGGCAGACAGCAACAGTTATCCCACTCCACAAAGGGGGAGCCACCACTGATCCTGGGAACTATCGCCCTATTAGACTGACAAGCCCGGTCTGCAAGGCCATGGAACGTATCATCATGGAACTCATAAACAAAGACATTGGTAACTTCTAAACTCTGGACCCTACCCAGTTCAGGTTTGTGAAAGGCAGATCATGCTTTCTGAACCTGATCGACTTCTTTGAGGCAGTCATCAAAGCTGTAGACGAGGGTAAGGTGGTTCAAACAGCCTATCTTGACCTCACCAAGGCTTTTGACACCATCCCCCATTCTGGAATTATAGCTAAACTCACTAAACTAGATATAAATCCCTATGTCACAAGATGGGTTGCCAACTGGCTCACTGACAGAACTCACACCGTAAAAGTTGCAGACTCCAAATCTGACTTCAAATCAGTGACAAGTGGAGTACCACAGGGTTCAGTCCTGGGACCTCTCCTGTTTGGTATCTACTTCTCTGAAGTACAGGCTAACACCGAATGCCTCTGGCTAATGAAGTTCGCAGATGACTGCAAACTAGGAGCCACAGACAAGTCTCCAAATGATGTGGACATCTTACAGATGGGCCTCACTGAGACAGATGCCTAGTGTCAGAGGCATGGCCTCAAGCTCAATGCCAAAAAGTGTATTGTCATCCCCTTTGGTAAAAACTATGTATCCATGAACTACTACATAAATGGCCATCTACTTAATACTGAATGTGTGATAAGAGACCTTGGGACCCAGGTGGACAGGTGGTAGTCTCTTCTTTGATAATCACATTGCCACAGTAGTCAGGAAATCCTTGTATGTGGCACACCTCATCACAAAAGGGTTCTCATCCAGGAAAAAAAAGAGGTCATTGTTCCCCTCTACTCGGCATTCATTAGACCCATTATAGAGTACAACGCCCCTTTTGGTATGTACCTCACAAGACATCTACAGCAGCTGGAAAGCCACAGAAGTACATCACAAAGAGGATTACTAGCCTCAAACAGATGCCCTACACTGACCATCTCAAAAATCTCCAGCTTTACTCTGTAGCATATCACCTACTCTGAGGAGATCTGTGCCTAACATATAAAGCTATGTTAAACCCAGAACTGTTCGACATGCTACACCTAAAGAAATTCCAGTCCCTCCGAGCTACATGCTCTAGGGACCTAAACCTTGTCACCACAATAAACAGGACATGCTGGAGGGATAGATTCCTGTCCCAGAGACATCCTATACTCTGGAACAAGCTACCCCATGTATGTCAAGCAAAGTTCCTCATTAGCACTCTTCAAAAAAATCTTGATGAATGGATGGGAAATATGAAATAAATCCCAGGGATCACTTCTGTGGCTCTTCTCGACAGGGGCACAGAAAATTAACTTTCTTGGGTGTTGTAAGCCAGGGAGCCTTGTTAGCTAGGCTTACGTAGGCCCTTGGGCAGATAGCCTAGTACCTACCTATGAACCTATGAACCTATGTAGCTAAAGGCATGTCTGCAGTCACATATGATTAATTCACATTCTCTGGAGTCTCAGAATGATGTCATACAGTGTCATACTAGTCTTCCTTAAAATTGACCAGTCTACTGATCCTTGCAAAATGTTATCAGCATGTCTTCCCACATTACTGAGTTTAATAGTACCATATATATTACTTAGCACATTGAGGAGATCAATTGTCCTTCCAGGTATCCTTATTTTTTCTTCTTGGTAAATGCATTTTACATGCACTAAGTCAATTTTCTCAGAAGAAAAAAAAAATGTGGGTTTATCATTACAGCACTTTTGCATGACTTGTTTACTTTGAAGCTTTTTTTTTTAAATTAGCATATAGCAAGGTCATAGTAGAGCCCTCTTTCTATTTACATCTCAGCATGCAACAATCCGTTAGATGATTACAGTGTAATTCTGCAATTAAAAATGGTTTCTCTTGTTTCAAGGGAATTATCAATCACTTTTTTCCTGTATTTCTTGATTGTATCTGCTGTTTGTTCTGCTAATCTCTTCAATGAAAGATTAGAAGGAGCACCGACAATGAAAATAATTCAGTTCATCCTTATAAAATTCTAAAAATTCATTACTTGTAAAGGATGCTATCTTGTTCATTATAACACTTTCTAATATTTTATACATGCTGACAGTTTTCCTTAAATTTTCAGTAGTTGCATCCATTATGAACACCTGAAATGCATATATCCATTTACTTTGAATGCACAAACAGTGACGAGAAACCGATTTAGAAATAACAATCTAAACTTTCTCTTGATTTCACCAATGATTCCTAATGATATAATGCAGCAATAAAAGGTATGTCTTTATTGTTTTGACATCCTGTAGAATTATATCTATATTCTCAATGACAAGATCCCCATTTGGCTATCACATATAACTTTTCCCCAACACTTTCATGTCACAGACACAGAAATTGTGCTTATATAATTGAGATAGTACTATTTATAGAGTTTACCTAGAGATTATACCTCTAGCTTCACACAGGTGACAGCCATCTTGTACACTGATGTAATAATTTTTGCACATGAAAGATGTGAAATCACTTTGAAAATCTATCATAATATAGTCTTATACTATAGATTCCATCAAAACGTTACTTCTTTGTCATTTAATTTGTCAAGATAATACAGTATAAAAATGATTAAACGCTGTCACTTTTCTCCTGAAGAAATAACATTAGTACTCAGAAACTGTGCTAAACTGCTTAAAGCATCTAGACTGCCATAATCTCTACCTGGAGTGTAATCTATTTCACATCATATATTGCCTAATGCATGGCCTATATTGAAAGTCTTGGAAGCAGCAATGAAGCTTAACTTCATGTCATTAAAATGCAGTATTTTGTGTTGTGATCATTTTGGAAAGTATACATATTAATGTAGTTTATAATGTGTAATCAGATGCCATTTGATGCAGTATCTGCAGTGTTTCATATTAAGGCTGTCTGCATCAATGAAGGAGGTCTGGACAGCATGTGACATACCACCAGCTGATAGTGGAACAAATTGTGGATCATTTGACCATTTCCATGTGGACAGGGAGACTGTAAGGGACTTAATCAATCTGTATTACCTAAAACAGAATCAAGGATGATGAATATTATGCACATTCCTGTGGATACTAAGGCATGTGTAACTTTAACCATTTTAAATAGAGGGCCAATTCAGTGACCTGCTGAGGACACATTAGGGATATTACAGGGATCAGCATATGTGTCCTAAACTAACTCCTCAACATTACACTACAGTATGTGGAAGAGCATAACTTGTTCTTCTGGACTGTATAAGAGAGGACCAACACCATGTAAGCATTTTATGAAACTGCCTATTTCATCAAGGTCTTGGGAGCCATAAATGCAACACAGTTTGCCATCAAGGCACACCTCATCCAGGTAGTGTATATAATGCCTAGGGTATTATGTATAATATACCCAAGTGTTGCCTGGATTGCTTCCATGATTCTTCCATTTGCCGCATGTCTGAATTATACCAGGGTCATCTAATCAGTAGGTATTAACACATGACAGACTGCTCCATACATAAAGGTACCATGCAGTCAGAGAGCATGGCACAAGCAATATGTTTGTAAAATAAAATGCCACACACTCGAGACCTACAAACAAATACTGGGCACATTCATTATTTCTTCCTAGACCTTCATCAGAACAATAAAATACAAGCAAAACTTACTAATTTCAATTTGTTAATACAACATAACATATCATATTGAAATTATCAAACTGAACATCATTTTATCGGTATTAAAACTGAAATGCTTTTAATGTTTAACATATCATTTAAATGAGATGAGTGCATTGTTCTCAATGTCATTTGCCAGTATAGTTCTTTCGCTTCCAGTATAAAATTAAAATCTTGCCCTAGTCCAAAAATATTTGCTCTACCACAAAAAATGAGTTTTTTTTAATTGTTACAACACTTTGCTTTGCAAATTCATTTCCTGCATTCTTGAGTTTAGTAGCGTAGTTATGCCTGTTAATCCTTTCAGCAAGACTTCTGATTGTTTTACCTACAAAGTAACTTTCACAAGTTATATAGCTTGCCAAGTACATCACTCAATTAGAATAAGAAGAATATTTACTATTAACTTCAAAAATCCTCTCATTATTCTTTGCACTAAAATTTGTTCAAGTGTCATGAATTTGCACTATGAACATTTTAAGCCCCACTTGAAAAATCCCAAAGCACTTGTTCTATCACTACAAAAAAGCTAACTTTTTATTTTTTTTAAAACAATACTTTGCTTTGCTAATGTATTTCTTACATTCTTGATAGCAACATTCACAACTTGTGCAGCTTGCTAAATGCTTTAAAATGCCTCCAAGAACCAAATCAATTATCTACCAATAAAAATTGTTTTACGTTTTCTTACAATGCATACTGTACTCTGCTAATGTTATTTCATACATTTTTTGTGTTTAATAGCTTGCCTGTGTTTGTAAATCCATTTGGCCTTTCTTTTGTTTTTTGTTTTTCCCTCACATTGATTTAGCTTTTCTTTTGTGCGTCTTGTGTTTATTTATTTATTTACTTATTTTTGCTGTGTTTCCACATACAATATGTTGCTAGGTTTGTGCTACAAGGGAATTAAGTAAGCACATAAATATAAAAATCAATTACATACATTTGTATTTTATTTAATAGAGTTTTTATCAGCAAACTTGTATTCAACTGTATTTTATGGATTGTTCATTTTGATTGATTTTCAAATTGCGATATCATGGTGTGCTATATTTAAATGTGATACTGTGGTTTTACTTCTTACTCTGATGACGTTCTTTATAGTAAAGAGAATGAAAACACTAAACTATTTCATTTTTTTTCATTATTTTCCAGTAGTCTGCAGTGGATGATCTTTGGTTAGTGGCTGTGTTTGTTTTTAAGTTCATTACATAATCCGTTTCTTTAGTAGTGCATAGATTAGCCACTGGCCATGTGCTTATCAGATATCACCATACCTATTAACATTTGTAGGGGGCAGGGAAGACCATTCATCACTTGCACAGGTGGGGATGACAGTTACAGTGACAATACTATCAGATTGGGTAAGGTCATATTAGATGAATATACTGGTCACACACACTGGGACATTGTGGAGAATCAGGGAATACATTCTACAGTGGTAAGGGTCAAGCTGCTGTAACATAGCCATTGACAGTACCCACTGTGTTGGGTTTGAATATCAGGGTATTATGAAGTCTGGGGCAGGGAAGGGGTAGAACTGTGGGACCATGTGCATACACCCTGACTGGGCATATGGTTTCTTGATCCCAATGAGCATCACTAACAATGAGCTGACTGATAGCCATTATTGGGGAGACAAAGTGTGTGACAGCAGTAGAAAAGAAAATGGCAGAACTATGGAATGGTGCTTGTGCAGACTGATGAAGCATCCAAGGCAGAGAGCCAGATGATTCTGTTGCCCATAAACCAATCAATATCAGTGACTTGGATGGTAGGCTATGTGCTCACAGATGACATTGATATTGTATAGATTAAATTAGGGTAGTCTGTCCTGATTTCCTCATTGTCACAGATATGGAAGACATAGCCATTGGAACCAGACCATATGGCTCCTGAAATATGTACCAAGGATGTACCTAATGGATTCAAATGGGTTACTGTTGACCACAGCAGTATTGTATGCTCCCTGATCCAGTACTCCTCATTACTCTTCAGTTGCTACTTATCCCACAAGTTGTTTAGCATACTCACCTCCTCCACAGTGCAGTGAGTAGTGGAGTGGATAATTGTGCTTACATCACTGATCTGTACATCTGCTAGTTAATACCAAACGTCATAGCCATATCAAGGATAGTATTGGAGTCATATTTATGCTGGCCTCCTCCATCCCTAGGTCCTGTGGTGTGTATGAGCCATTCAGAGGCAGCATGAATTTTCGATGGTGTATGTTCTGGTTGTCCATAGGTCAATTACATTAGGTAATCTAAGAAACAAGTTATCCATCCCAACCCCAGAATGCCTAGCTGAACTGGCAGGAGAGATTTTATGTAATAAACAGATTTCCTGATGTTTTATTATTTTTATTTATTTAAATATGTCTGTCATGACCTGGTAAGGCTGTATGCTTAGTAACTCTATAGGTTCATAGGTTCATAGGTAGGTACTAGGCTATCTGCCCAAAGGCATTTATAAGTCTAGCCAGAATGTGTTGGCTTTCACCGCCTACTTAGATTAGTTCCCTGTGCCTCTGTCCAGCAGAGCCACTGAAGTGATCCCCAGGATAAACTGTTTCCCATCCACTCATCAAGGTTTCTCTTGAAGAGTGTTAGCAAGGAGCTCTGCCTAATGTAGATTGGAATCTTGTTCCAAAGCATGGGAAGTCTCTGGGACAGGAATCCATCCCTCCAGCACATCCTAATTATTGTTGTGGTGAGGTTTAGATCCCTAGAACATGTGGCTCGAGGGGATAAGATTTTCTTTAGGTCAAGCATGTCCATCAATTCTTGGTTGTTCATGGCCTTGTTAGTCAGGCAGACATCACCTCTGAGTAGGTGGTATGCAACCAAGTACAGCTGGAGTTTCTTCAGTCGAGCTGCATAGGGCGGCCAATGATCCTCGTGGTGAAGTACTTCTGTGGTCTTTCCAGCGGTTGCAGGTGTCTTGTAAGGTACATCCCAAATGGGGTGTTGTACTCTGTGATGGGTCTGATGAGTGATGAGTAGAGGGGCACAATGACCTCTTTTGATCTGGATGCAAACCCTTTTGTGATTAGGTGGGCCACATAGAAGGATTTTCTAACCACTTTGGCAATGTGATTATCAAAGGAGAGATTACTATCTACTTGGGTCCCCAGATCTTTTATTATGTTTTCCGTATTTAGGGGGCTACCACATATGTGGTAGTTTTTGTGTACTTTGTTTTTTCCAAAGGGAATGACTATGCACTTTTTGGCATTTAGCTTGAGGCCATGATTTTGACACCAGGTATCCGTCTCAGTGAGATGCTTTTGTAGGATGCCTGTGTCAGCAGGAGAGTCAATTATATTACAGGTGACTCTGTAATGCTGGATGTGGGTTACCCCTCCTGTGTACTGTTGCACAGTGTCACTGACTCATCAGACCATGCCACTTGCAACTTGCCGTCATAGTCAGACAAAGATGCCCTGTTGACATTTGTCTTATGTTAGCTGCCATACTGCACCTTCTACCACACATGATTCTACTGTCTGCCCACACATGCATATGTCACTATAACTCCCTGTGCATGCATTCTACCACACACTTAAATACAGCTATGGCAAGTGTTGACAGATATACCTTGTTGTGCAAGTTGTTGCAGTTGCAGTTAGATGCTTAGAAAGTCTGATGTGTAGGTGGGTCTTGCTCAACTTTCACCTTCAAAGATGCAATGCTGTGTACTTTACTACACTGTAATGGACATTACTAATTGGTGCTTCACTTAATGGAATCATGAGTGGCTTGTGCCAGCTCCCACGTAAAAGTTACCCCCCAAGTGTAATTGGTCATAACCATATAGCTTGTGATCAACAGCAATAACTCCTCAATCTCCTGAATTTCCTTCTGTATTAGTGTTCCACTATACACTCCCTAGGGTGGACCTCTCTGATTCAATGACCCAGGCCTCTTCCTTTGGATGGAATACCATATCCTTAATCAAAATTGTTGGCTGCCCACAGCATTAATTTCCGTATTTGTTATTTATTTAATTTTCTATCTTTGTTAACGGGGTACAACATTGATCTTCCTGGACCATTTTCAGGTTCAGCCCAGGTTTACAACTGAGACAATAGCAATGCATAATAAAATTATGTAGAGAAATACATTAAGTTAGCTGACTTTAAACATATAGTAAGAAAGTAACCCAGGAATATAACATGTTAGCATGGGTATTACAATTAGACTGCATAAAGCTAAGTAGTATTTATATTATTTTCAGAAACAGAACTTGTTAGCAGGACAGCAAATATATGATCATTATTTACAGGAGTATATAGAGAGAATGTGGTTAGTAGAAAACGAAGGAGTATTAGTAGTAGTGATAGAGGAGATAAGAAGGATAAACAATAATAATAATAATAATAATAATAATAATAATAATAATAATAATAATAATAATATATTAATGATAAGAAGGATAAAGTAAAAAACTTTGTTTGATGTTTCATTTTATAATAGTCTAATTTATTATTCATAATTAGACAATGATCTGGCTATATTATTCCTCAAGAAGCTTTTGAATTTGATGTCTTTAAACAGATATTCTTTAAACTGTTTTCTTAAACTTTGTTGGAATACAGTAGATTCTATATTGGTAGATGGTATTCACAGATATTTGTTTCTACTACTGATTGTCTATGTGTACTGTGTATTGCTGCTAGATGTGGTTCCCTTGTCTTTGGCACCTTTGCCCAGGACACGCATGTTTTATCTGTGGTGGACCAATAGTATTATGTCATTCTCTTGGACAGAGAACCTCTGCAGGAGTGCCTTCCCTCTGGTGACCATACCGATAAATGTACACCAATGGGTGAGACATATCAGTCAGTATGTTGTCACATGACCTTTATTGAAGAGAGTAGGGGGATTTCCCTGGTGCCCTGGACAAACTTCCTCTAGTCAGAATTAATACCACCTCAAAAGAGACAGCTAGCATAGTGAGACTAACCCAATCAACAATGGATAGATAGTTAGAGATAGATAACTAAACAAAAAATAAATAGATACATTTACAAACTCTGAATATACAGGTTTATCTCACCTAGCATAGCTACAGGCAGATAGTGCAGTGCCACGCTAATGTCATAGTATTTCAATAACATTTAAACTACAGTGTCTGCTTTACTGTCACTTGCATAGTTTTTTTTATTTTATTTCATTTTTCTATTTTATTTACATTTGTTAATTGGGTAAGTCTACTGGGTTCATGTCCTTTTAAATGGCAACAATGGAGTACTGCCAGGTTAAGTGATTTGCTTTGAGTCACACTGTAGAGGAATGGAGGTAGAAGAAATCAAACTCTATATGCTTAAGAGCAGGAAGCAGCTTAACAGCTCAGAGCACAATTTTCGATGCTAACTTCCAGACATTTGCCACATGGTTTGTTCTTCTTGCTGATGTCCTTTAAAAGGAAGGACTCCTTCCCTAACACTGTGACACTCTGATCTTTGAACAGAGCTGAGGGAGTGGCATTGATCTCTTCAGGTAGTGCAGAATACAGGACTCTAGAGTGCTGTAACAAAGAGAGGAGGGATTTCCCTTCTCTTTCTGCACAGGAACATTAAGTTTACCAGCTAGGTCAATATGATGGCCTACTAGTTGGTGGATGTCTGGCACAAGTTTTATTATTTTGTAATGTTCTGGCATGACCTTGCCAGGATTGTGGTTGTTGACGATAGCATCACCTGTTCTGATGAGCAGTACCTGTATCAGTACAGTGATCTGAGGCAGCATCATCGTGACCTGTTCATCAGAAGGAAGTAGTGGTTTTGGAAAGCAGGCCTTAGATGTACTGTAAACATTATTTTTTTGAAATATTACTTGCTGCTGTCTTAGCTCATCTGATGAGTAAGTAAGAAGACATATTTTGCCTTCCAGTGGGAAAGATCATGGTTGTGTATCAAAGAAGGTGGATTACCTCTCCAAGCGTGATGTATGTAGGATGTTTGTGTGCATCCACTGAGCAACTGTGATTGTGTTTTTAGCATATCTGTGTAATGTATTTATTTATTTTATTTTATTTTTTTTGGTCTGTTATTGTTCTACAGGGCCAGTTTTTGAAGAGAAGGTAAGTCTGTGTTCATTTTAGGATATACTAGCTAATACCTGTGGTGATGAATTCCCAGTGGCTGATGGGGCTACCTGTCCTGTTAAAGATTACCTAGAGCTGTCACTGGTGACCTCCATGTCTCATTCTCAAGAAGGTTAGAAGAATCCTCTTCTGACAATCGACTGCAGAGGTTTGACCTGGTTTATTGATGTTAGTATAAAAACAGGACATTGCCAATGTGTGCTAACAACTGGAAGCACACCTCAGTAATGTGGAATGCCTTCTGGCATGGCTTGGAGAGCTATGTGTCTGGCATACCATGCCCATTTGATGACAAGGGAAGAGCTGACCCGTGACATCTGGCACTAAGGCAAGTTTTATGATTTTGTAATGTTCTGGATGTAATCATACTAGGAGCCCATATTTCCCCAGCTTAGTGTTTCCTTCCCTTATCTATCATTTCCCTTATGGATTATTTCCCATGCCTTGTTTGGTCTGTAATGCTTCCCATTACCACTCTCTGGATTTGGGGATGACATCATGGTTAAAGTGTTTACCTCACAGATACAAAGAAAAGGGTTTGATTCTCACCTTTGGGAAATAGGCTTGGTTTAAAATGGCCCATAAGGGCAGCTAGTCTAGTACTTACTACTTAAAAGAGTTGGAGGGTTAGCATATTGGTTAAGGTGTTTACCTTAAAGGTAAAAAGTTTGATTCTCACCTTTGCAGAAAACAGGTTAGGCTTAAAATAGCCCACAAAGGCAGCTAGCTTAGTACTTACATATGGACATATGAACACACTTAGCATGTCTGTGCCTATCCACCATCCTCTCTTCCTTTTGCGTGTATTACTGCCTCTATATTTTAGAGTTTGTCTTCCATGTTAGTTTTTCTTCCACTGTTTCCAACCTTTCACCTTCTGTACATTCTGCAATCATCTCCATTATATTCCCAACTACATTTCTTTTCTTTTTTTGTGTATCATAAAAAGGGATCATCCCTCAAAAACATTTTACCCTCACCTTTAATTTTTAATCTTGTTTGTTTCCCTGAGTTGTTTTTCTCACATTTCCTTCTGTTCTATCACCCCACTTTCCCCGTATTTGTACGATAAATGATGCTGGCATTTTGCTGTTCACATCCATAAATGTCTATATCATGACCACTGTGATGTACTTGCATCAAATGAACATTACATGCAGCTATATGGGACTAGATTGCATTGAGTCAAGCATGCATTGAGTCATCTCCCTCATGCACTCTGATCTAACATTGCTCCTGATGAACTGTTTGAAGTGATGCTTCTCTCATTAGCACTATGCCTGTTTTTAATTATGCAGTCCTTAGCCTGGACTGCTAGTGCTATTTAGTGCTAAATACATGTTTGATTAAATCTGTGGCTCTTTATGTAGTAAGCTTTATGAATGAACAGCATATGTCTCTGATTCCCAGCCATAATATCATACCTGATTCTATACTTATCATTTTCACTTTTCTACTTGACATGACCTCTGAAGTGGAAATGCTTCTTGAGATCATTGACAGGATATGTAGTAAAGTTAGGACAAGTAATGCAACTGCATCAGTGCAATGGAAGTATTTGAAGTAGGTGAATCCCTACTATGATACAAGTTCTTTAGTACCAGACTGTGCTTATATGACTATGTAAATCGGGTGTTACCTCATTATCATGCATGAATAAATCTGCTCAAAGTGCTGGGCATGTAAGGTGTGAGGACCTAAATGATGCTGTGCACATGCCATGGGAGTACAAGAGTGAGTTTTGAGAAGTGTGGCTTGCTAAGGGCTTGCAAGTATGAAACATTAGTAGTAGTGCAGGATTAATTAAGTTTTTAAAACTCCTGTCACTTGGATGCACTTTTACAGAGGCTGTGTCAGGAACAATAGACTTAGAAAAGAAGGTTGAGATTCCGCTGCCTTACCTAGGAGATACCCTTTACACCACCTTTAGGAATATATCCTTAAGTG
>NC_056739.1:1907400752-1907485752 GCF_019279795.1 Protopterus annectens | reverse complement strand
CCCAGTGCTTGGGATTGCACATCAGTGACTGTCAGTGGTCACTAGCAGTGAACTATAGTTCATCTCCCAAGGCAAAAACTCAAAAAATTAATTTGGGCTGCCATCAGGACTACAGATGAGACCTGCACTGGTGTGCTTCTTGCAGTACTGTGGACAATACTGAATGAAGCAGATACATCTCTAATGCAACGTTGGCTATGGCTCAAAGTGTTAATTTATCAACTTGTGAGAAGCAGTGGAGTTATTGCAGGATTTGAATCTAAGTTGCAAATAGTTTTACTCAGGTGTTCAGAATAACAACTGTCACAGAGTTTTTATTAGGAACTGAACCTTAAGTACAACTGTCAAGTTGTACCATGAAATTTGCAACACATTTCTTAGTAATGAAATCTAAATAACGTATCTGTGCTTTGTATGAACTGTATTAAGCATAACAATAATCATAATTAATTTAAAGGACATTTGCATTTTTATAATTTTTGACAATGGTGGTGACTGACAGAAAAACAGATGCTATGTCACATTCACTGTTGCTCAACATAGGATCATAGAATCAAAGGAAATTACTTGGCTATTGGCTCTGAGGCCCTTACAAGCCTAGCCAAGAATTTCGCCTATGTTTCACAAGTTAGCACCCTATGCCACTGCCCAGCAGGGACATAGGTGGAATCCCAGGAGTGTATTTTCTGTTCCCCATTCAGTTAGTCATGTTGTGCTTAAAAAGATTTAATGAGGCACTCTACTTTACATGGAGAGGGAGTCTATTCCACAAAAGGAGCAGTCTCTGGAACACAAATCTGTACCATCAACAAGTCCTACTGATGTCACAGACCAGGTTGAGGTCTCACGTGTGGGTTACTCAAGTGGAACTTGACTTGGGGATATGCAGCAGTCCCATCAGAGTGGGGTCTGAGATTGCTTTGTTTGCCAGACAGACATCACCTCTGAGAAGTCTGTAGTAGACTGAGTAGAGGGGCAGGGCTTTTAGTATATCTGTGTAAGGTAAATGTTTGAGGCCCTGGATTTTCTGGGTGAGGAATCTCTGTGGTCTCTCCAGCTGCTGCGTGTGCTTTGTGAGGTGCATGCCAAAAGGGGCATTGTATTCAATAATCAGTCTTATAAGGGAAGAATACAAAGATGTTATGACCACCTTGTCTCTGGATGAGGTACCCTTACTAATGAGGTGGGCCATGTAGAAAGCTTTCCATACAATGGAGGCAATATGATGGTCAAAAGTCAGTTTGCTATCAACCTCTGTTTCCAAGTCCCTCATGACTGATTGCATGCTTAGTGCCTTATTATCAATGTGATAATTTGTGTGGACATCATCCTCCCCAAAAGGGAAGATGATGCATTTTTTGGCATTCAGTTTGAGGCCATTTTTCAGGCACCAATCATTTGTTTGAGTGAGACCCTATTGGAGGATGTCCACATCACTAAGGGAATTGATGACAGCACCCGGGTTGCAGTCATTTGCAAACTTTGTTAGCCATAGCCCACTAGATTTGGCCTGCATATCTGAGAAGTATATCCCAAACAGCAGATGCCCCAAGATGAATCCCTGGGGTACACTGCTTATTATGGTTCTACTACTTGAGGTGGCTTCCCCTATTTTGACTAGGTGGGTTCTATCAGTGAGCCAGTTTGCTACCAATCTGGTAACATATGGATTGTTGCCTTGTTGAGAGAGTTTATCTATTATACCTGAGTGGGGAATAGTATTGAAGGTCTTGGCCAGGTCAAGTTAGGTGGTGTGCACCATCTTCCCTTCATCTATGGCCTTGTTGACTTTCTCAAAGAAGTCGACCAAATTTAACAGGCATGACCTCCCCTTGACAAAACCAAACTGTGTGGGATCAAGTGTCTGGAGGTTGCCAATGTCCTTGTTAATGAGGTCCATGATAATCTGCTCCATGGCCTTGCAGATCAGGCTAGTTAGGCTGATGGGTCTATAATTTCCTGGATTGGTGGATGCTCCAACTTTGTGCAAAGGGATGACAGTAGCTGTCATCCACTAATTTGGGATGAAGCTGGTACTCAGGCTTTGGTTGAATAGGGTGCCTAATGATGCTGGAAGTTCCTGCCTGAGTTCATGTAGGATGCAGCCTGAGATGTTATCAGGTCCCATGGAGAATGTATTTTTTGCCCTTGATTGAGCAGTGATGACTTGCTCCCTAGGGATAAGGAGAGGGGTGCAGGTACTGGAGATGTCCTGTTTTACTGATGGGGGGGACAGAGGAGTGAAGTTTTCACTGAACCTGTCTGCCAGCAGGGTGGCTATATCTACATGGTTTGTGTATGTGGTGTCCTTGATCACCAGTTCTCAGCAGATCTGGGTGCTTCCCTTGAGATTGCAGACATATGTGATGAAAGCTTTATGATTGTCTTTAGTAGATGTGGCTAGTTTGGACTCAAAGTTTGCTTTGGAGGATTTCACTAGTGCTCTTATTTGCTTGTTCAAGCTAAGGAGAGATTGCTTCCAATTAGACACATGGCCCTTCTTGGTCCTGGACAGCAATTGTTTTTCCTTTTGTTATAGAGTTTATTTATTGTAGATGTCCACCAGACAGGTTTACTCTTCCTTGAGGAGGATGATGTTGTCCTGTCTGGTATTCCTGATTTCATGCAGCTATTTAAAAGCTCATATAGTACTTTGGTGTAGGTTTGGACATATATGCCAGTTTCTCTGGAGGGGAGGGGGCTGAGAAGCTGTTTAAAACTCCCTCAGGAAGTTGTAATCAGCTTTGGAGAAGTTTTTTTGTTTGACCCTAGCTGAGGGGGGGGGGGTCGGGGGAGATTATGACTTCAAAAGTGACTGCTTTGTGATCGGATCTTACCAGGGTTGATGACACTGTAGGGCTGCTGCAGTGGCTACTCATGTTGGTTAATACCAAGTCCAAGATATTTTCATTTTTTTTGGGGGTGTCAACCAATTGCTCCAAGGCATTTGCATTCATAAAATCAAGGAATCTCTGGGAATTTGTGTTTTGGCATGAGTATTTCTTCCAATCTATGGTTGGATAGTTAAAGTTGCACAGGATCAAGGTAAAGGGTTGAGTCTTGATAGATTCGAGGAGGTCCAGATAGGTGGCGTGGGCATCTTGAGTCAGAGTTGGAGGCCTGTAGCTAGCTATGTTTGAATTGTTAACTGCACCTGGAGTATTTCCTGTGCATCATACTGTTTGACCAGCCTAGAGGTGTGTATGTCTTTTATATATATTGCAACTCCACCTCCTTTTGTTTTGCTGTCCACAGCTTGGGGTCTGAATGAATGATAGGATGAGTAACCTGGTATGGATGGGGTGTTCTCCACAGCTTTGAACCAGGTTTCTGTGACTGCACAAATGTCAGCTTCATCCAGGGTTAAGAATGCTTGCAATTAATTCAGTTTCATGTTTAGACTCCTAGCTTTTAGCAGCATAACCTTTAATTTACGTTTTGATGAAACTTTCATGTTCGTAGTTTTGACCTCATGGCATTGCCTAAAAAAGGCACTATGGGGAGGCAAGAGCCTTTGCCAGGAGCCTGAAGCCCAAGGGAGACAGGTGCAGGCCATCTCTGGCAAAGCATCTTCGCTTGTCAATCACATCATTCCAGGCTGCCAGATACTGGATCCCCTTTGAATGACACCAAAAACTAAGCCAGTTGTTAAAGTCAGTCATTTTCTGTTTGTACTGAAGCGTCATTCTGGGTGACAGTAGAATGCTGTTTAAAGATAGGGACATACCTGCCGGGGACACATACTCAGTGAGCTTGAGAATGTCTCTCTTCATATAGTCCAGGGAGGTACATCTCAGGTCATTCACTCCAACATGGACTATGACAGAGTCATAACAGTACTTGTTGAGAGACTTGAGTGCATTGGTGATATGGTGGATTATAGCACCCGACAAACAACTACCCGTAACATTCTTCTTATCCAGCCTGGTGAGAGGCACATCTGTGTGTCTCACAATGGAGTCACCTATGACTAATATGTTGGGTTTATGTTTAGGCCTTAGTGGTTGTGAGACACAGGTGTGTGGACTATGTGTGCTGTGTGGTGTGGTGGGTAGTGGAGTTTGCGAGCATTTATACCTCGGAGGTCTCGTTTGTTTGTTTATGCTTTTATTGAGGACCTCCATATATGTGGGAGTGTGTTATGTAGGTGTGAGTGGTGTTTGATGTGTGGTGTTCATGTTGCCAACCTTCTTAGTGCCAGATGTACTAGTTTGTGGGGAAGAGAACAATGACACTAGGTGCTTGATGCATTTGCGTCTCCCACAAATTGTGTTCCTAGGTGGTAGTTGTAGATGGTTGTCTGTGTACATGAGGCAATTGCTACACTGTTTCAGGATGCCCATATCAACCAGACTGGCAGGAGAAAATGTTGGAAATTGTACATCCATATTTGTCAGAAACTGAAAGAGCTAAGCAAGTAAAGGGAGGAAGGTCTACGAGTAATACTACTAGATGATAACACAAGTGCTACTAAGGGAAAACTTGCAGCAGGAATACCTCAAAATGGGTAAAACCATGCAGCTGAAGCTCTGGATGCTGCAGACCTGTATCTAGACTATGCTACTCAATTTTAAGGTTAAGAACTCAATAAAAAAAACCTCAGAATGAAGCAATATTAATCACTTTTAGTCAAAAGAATAGAACTCACAGTATGAAAAAAATAGTTTAAAAGCAACAAAATGCAGTAAAATGCAGTTAAACAATAATTAATTGCAGTAGATGGTGATGAAATATAGTCAATCAGTAGATTGCTTTGAAACAGTACTTCACAAATCACAACAGTAACAGACAGCACAAATAAAGCAGTGATTTAGTAGAATACTGTCATCAGTTTAGTGATGGTACCAACACGCAGTAATAAATACAGCAAGCTAAATGCAGTTGAACTCCTAAGCACAAGCAGCAAAATGAAGTAGAAAGAGGTACAGTATTTTTTGTTTTGTTTTTTTTAGTAGAAAGTGAAGAGACAGAAGATAATGAGATAATTCAAGGTTCAGAAGCTAAAGAGGTGGGCCTTTACTAAGTTCTCACTAGAAACAGCAGAATGAGCTAATGTAAAGTGACTGGGGGCATGTCCAGTATCAACTTTATACTAGAGGAGGGCAACTCAAAGCCACCAAGACTTAAGACCACCACAACAGCTGCGCAGGTGGGTGGGACAAAAAAAGCAGTTGCACAGATTACACAGATATACAATAAAACAGAAGTGCAGAAAACTGTTGAAATAAGCACTTATCATTTTCCAATATTACAGCAGAACAAATGGCAGAAGGCCTCTCCCTGCAGCTTTGAACAGCTTGAGCAAATAAGTACAACTGGTTTAAAACATTGGCTATTAAAGGCAGAGAAACAGAAACCAGCCCAATTATCCAATCAAAAATAACAGTGTTGTTGGAATGCTTTTAGCTAGATTAAACTAGACTGATTCTTTCTGCCACAAAGAAATCCGCTAGGCCTCTCTAGACAAAAGATTTCACTACAAGCTCAAAAGGTCACAAACAGTAACAGACATTCATCTCTAACAGACAAAAACAGGAGCTCGAACATACAAAAAAGGAGACCAAAAACACAGATATACAATAAAACTGAAGTGCAGAAAACAGTTGAAAATAAGCTCTTATCTTTTTCCAATATCACAGCAGAGCAAACATGTATGAGCAACAGTTATAACAATGATGGATTCCATTTCATCTTTTGATATTTTGAATGTACTGTTCACAGTTATACAATATTTTTTGGAACCTGAACTACTGTTAGCACTAATAACACCTTTGTCTATTCATGATGTAACAAATATGACTTAGTTTATATAAGTCCATTTGAGGAAAGTAGGAGGAAATAAAATCAGTTACATAATGAATATGGAAATATTTCTAATTAATTCAGAATATTTCAAATATGTCTATAGTATTAATCATTATAGTAACACATTTTCTTTAAAAATATGTAAGTCTTACTTATTTATGCTGTTCACAAAAATAAGTGGGTCTATATCACAGCTTTGAAAAGGCCATTAATTGAATGGCTTTAACATCGAAAATGGCATTCATTGAAGTTGCCCTAGTGGGGGACTGTGCTCCCCCACACCCCCCCCACTAATTATATACACCAACTCCGGGATCACACTACAGTGAGGAAAGGGCACATTTTTTGATCTTCACTGTACTGTGATTTCACAATACACACCTCGATGAACTACATTTTCAATATTAAAGCCAATGCCCTGATATAGACCCAAATAAGCTTATGTAATCTTATGTGTGGCCCCTTCTTCAAGAGGTGTCATTATATGATGGCATGAAGATGTGTAATAGAAATGCAAGTTATTACATGGCAAACTATGTTAAAACATTGAATGTGAGAGGATAATGCCACATATGCTGGGCGCAGTGCTAGCTATTTTTTGTTTGATTTTTTTTTTTGAAAATTTTAACTTCTGTTTTTGTGTGTTAAGTGTTTGCGCTCACTATCAGTGAGTGACACCATGTCTGAAGGCAAAAACTCAAAAATGTAATATTGGCTGCATTCAGTAGTGCAAATGAAACTGGCACCAGTACACTTCCATCATCACTCTGGACAGTACCAAGCAAAGAAAATTTACCTGGCAATTACACTTTACTGTGGCTCAAGATGTTAATGCAGTAAGCTAGGAGAAACAACAAAGATAAGGCTAGTTTCAAATCCCTTTTACAGATATTTTTACTAAGGGGGTCAGTAAAGTATTGTCAAAGATTTGTTTTTATTAAGAAATTAACATGAAGTACACATGACAATTACAAAAATTAAATTTGCAGCAGAACTCTGTGTAATGACTGCTAAATAATTCAGCTATAATCTGTGTGGAACTAGTATGAGTTTGTGTGTGTGTGTGTGTGTGTGTGTGTGTGTGTGTGTGTGTGTGTGTGTGTGTGTGTGTGTGTGTGTGTGTGTGTGTGTGCGTGTGTGTGTGTCCCTGGTATCAGGTAGATAGGACTTCAAAAACAGAACTGATGTATGCACTTCCACTCAGGAGAGACAGTTACAGTGGAAGAGGGCTGTCCCCTCAATTTCTTCTACTTTTAACATAAGCAATTGTTCTGCTACACACTGATGAGGTCATCCTTTCAAATGTGCTCTAGTTCACGCTTACATTAAGAATTCATAGTTTGTCTGAATGCAGCAGCTACTGACTATTCTGAGTGTGTATCTCTCTCTAGAGTTAGGTAGGAATGGCTTCACACTTCACCCACAGATCTGTTGTGTATCGTCACAGTGGTAGTAGAGTCCCCTACTACTTTTAATTCCTTTTAGCACATACATTTCCCTAGAAAAACAATAGTGACATCATTCTTTCAAATGCATGTAGTCATATTTTTTTGGTGGCACTTGCAGTTCCAGGTTATGATCTTAGTTATGTAGTGAGTTCAAATCCAGACTTGAATCCATAAACTCAGTTGAGTCAGAGTATGTATGTGAATTTCCACCCACAGATCTGATGTGTAGCTGTAAAGGCATAGAAGGCTCCTCCACTACTTTCTGTCCATTTTGGTCCAGACAAATACTTTGTTAAAGACTGATGAGCCCATTTGTTGAAATGCGAATGATCGCAGCCATGTAATAAGCCTTGTCCTATGTTATCTGGTAATGAACCCCAGTTCTCTAGTTTGTCAGATTAGTAAAGCATGAGTTTGAATCAGCTGTTCCATTAGTATTTTGCATGTGTGTACTTCTATAGTCCCAGGGATGACTAGAGTAATCCACATATGGTTGTGTATACCTGCCATCATGCAAGAATCATACCATACTTTCAATCAATTAAAGCCACACTTATGCCTTGCAGTACCATGATGATGCTATGCTTTCGAATATACTCTGTTTTACAGCTGTAGTAATACTTCACTTATGGCAAGTGTAGTCAGTGCAATAGCTTGTAGCCTGTGTACCTAGTAAGGTAGATGTTAGAAGCCTACAGTGATAGAGCAGTATGACTGCATGCGTGCTAGTGCTAAGGATGAATGATATCCATCACAGCTGCAGTGGAAGAGGGCTCCTCAATCACCTTTAGCCAAAATAAATGACTTGCACATCAATTAAAATGTCATGCCTTCAAATATGCTTTGTCTTACAGTACTGGTAACATTTTGGCTGTGGTGCATGCACTTACAGTTCTGTAGACTGTGGACTTACAAAGGCAGCTGTTCAACTCCACCAGAGGACAACATGATGTGAGTTTAGCAATATGACACAGTAACACAAAAAAATCATTGCATCAATTTATTTCTATCCCTTTTACTTCTAACAAAGCCTTTCAATACACTGATGATTTCCTGCCAGTCAAATAGGTGTTCTATAATGCATGTGTTCAGTGTTCTTCTGTCCAACATGCAGTTAATACTGACTTTTATAGCACGAGTGCCCAGACAGACACAGGTTCATGTTTGGTAAAGAGTGTGCTCAAAACAAGATGGATGGACAAGCTTGGCTTACCCAGCAAACACCTAATATGTATTGGACATATGACTAGCAAAAGCCTTTCTTGGTTTACACCTTGAAGTGTGTTCTTTGTGACACCTCTCCATCACTATCACCTGTGGCAGACACAGACTGTGCTCAGCTCTGTGGAGTGCAGTGCATAAGGAGCAGAGGCTTGAATATGCAGTGGCTTAGCCAAAGAATGGAGATATGGGACAATAATAGGGCCACATGTTTTATTTTTTTTGGTCTCACACTCCATGTTAGGGGATCTATAACCATTCCAATAGAATAGAGATGTACTCCCTCCTAGTGTGTTCTTGATGACATAGCAGATGCTTCTTTCTGTCATGTCAGTGGTTGATATACCTCTGTCTGAATTTTGATCTTAGGCAATTGTTAGAGTGTAACAAGATGCAAGTGTTAAGTATGTCAGATAATGCTCACAAACATTAATTAGTTCCTCAAAATACTTGTCTGTATTGCATAACTTCATTAAAATGTTTATGTATACCTATTTTATTCACAGTACAAGGCTTTAAAAGAAATACTGGCTTATTCATCATTTCTTGATGTGTGCCATGCTGCAGTGTTGTCACAGACTGTGAGTGGACCTGTGTTATAATACTTTCTTGTGGTTTTTGTGCTGGGTAGCTGATGTTGTTGTAGTTATTGCTATGCTTCCTTATGAGCATGTCCAGTATAATGATGTTGTAGACGCTGTTGTTTAGCACAAAACAAATTAAGAAATCAGTGTTATGATATAGTTATTGTCACTTTTTCTTCTTTGACAAGCAATAAACAATTAGTCTCTGGAAAGTTGGCTTGGCAAATATCTGCACAATGGAGTTATTGACTGATGCTTGGAGGATAACATTTGTCACAGGCTAGTGTACAGCTGGTGTACATAAAATGCAAATGTCAACAGTTCCCTTATTAATACACATTAATCATGATACTGTACTGGCGTACATCAGGTATGCACTTTGATAGACTTTAGTATTTCAAAATGTATTGTGCAGGGGGAAGGCCAAATGTTATATGATTGCTTACACTTACACAAATGCATCACAGTCAATGAAATATAACATGGCAGTTGATACTTTTTCCCTGTAGCTGATATCATTATACAGCATTCTGGCACTTAAGTTTGTTTGGCCTATGTCTTGTATGTGCTACCTATCCATTTGTGTTATTTGTATGACACAGACATCATCCTATGTATACTGATATACTGACATTCTTATGCAACCAATCCAGTTGTCAAGGGACTGAGTACACATGACTCTTGCCTTGATTTATGTGAATGTTGTTATATGCCACATGACCATGACCCTCATTTTGCAAGTGCGTACATATCACTTCTGCAATATTTAGACAACCATAAGTATGGATAGCAGGACAACATTGTGAAAATGTCCTGATCAAAGTGACAGTTTTGTATATGTGTCATGTCCTTCTGGATTGCAGTACATATGTATATATATATATTTGTATTGTTGTTACTGGTCTGAGGAAGCGGCGTTTTACTTGCCGTGAAAGCGCTAACCAAATTAAAGGATTTTATTCTTATTATTCAAATCGAATGGTTTATTCGATTAAGAATTAGTTGTTTTATTGGAAGTGAGTAGTGTGACAGCGTGTTACCTTTTTGAAATTGAGAGATACTTATATTTGCATCCTTGCACATTTAAAAGAGATGTATCGCACTTGGTGGTATCGTTACCGGGTGTGTTGCTTGTATATTCATTGCGATATTCTGTATTTTGTACTTGACAGTACTACGCTCTCCTCGGGGAACTTTTGCTTCATAGTTTCATATATATATATATATATATATTTTTATATATATATATACATATATATATATATATATATATATATATATATATATATATATATATATATATCTCTGTATACTCAACATGAACAGTCACACTTTCTACAACTCACTACATGTAGGTTGCTGCCACAAATGATATTTTCCAGAATTAATACTATTATTGCAATGATATCATAGGTCTTCATGATTCTTCTCATTATGTCCCTTTTGTTACAGGTGTATACATTGCCATTACGACTTCATTACTGTTTCCTTCATACACATAAGGTAATGAAAGGGTTACAGTTCTTTAACCTGCATGTATGTTCCATCATTAGTCCTGAGTATGTAAATTATTTCCTTTGATTACTTACACAGTATACATCACAGTGACTGAGTAGGTCCATACATCTACACCACATCTTTAGTTCGGCATATTCAACGTGCATCTTTGAGATCAAATATTTGGTCCCAGATATAAGAAAGCCATCACAAGATACTGCTTCAGAAGTTACATAGACAGGGGCATGGCCAAGATGCCAGTTTAATAGCAGCAGAAGTCTATAGCTTTGCTTAAATTTTTATATCCTGACAGGAAATATACTTACATTTTTAGAAAAATGTAAATAAAAGTATAGTAAAAGATAGACTAACATAGACTCTTTATTATTTTCTAAAAATGAATACATAGTCAAGAGAATTTTTTAGTTATTCTTGTCAAGAAGTGTTGTACTGGAGATCTCAACATGAGCAACTTGAAGAACTCACACCAAGAGAATGCAGTGAAGAAAGAACTACACCTTTTAAAAACAAATATTCAGGAACTGTCACTAAAAATGGACACATTTCAAAACAAAATGGATATTATCAAACAAGACTGCAGTAAACAAATGGAACTTCTAAATGGAATAGTAACAAAAAAATCTGAACAGATTCTTGCCTTAGAGGAAACAGTAACTGACCTGGATACTAGAGTGACAGAAAATGAACATCACGATGACTTTCTTCTGAAACAAAATACCAGACTGATTAAGAAACTGGAAGACCTTGAAAGTAGATCAAGAAGGAATAACATAAGAATATATGGAATTCCTAAGAAAGAAGAGGGTGCTAACATGATTCTGTTCCTCAATAAGTGGTTTTCATCAGCTCTAAACATGCCTGAATCCCTCTCTTTTGGAATTGAGAGGGGTCATCAGTCCCTGGCAAATCCAGCTTCGTCTCTGAGTTCATCTAACCCCAGGTCTATAATAGTTAGATTTCCTTCCTCACAAGACAAAGTCTTAGTGCTGAAATCAGCTTGGACTAATTCCACTATCAAGATGGGTGAAAAAGTTATTTGTTTTGACAATGACTACACCTCTACAGTCATATCCAGAAGAAAGGAGTGTGTTCCTCTAATTAAGTCCTTGAAAAAAGCCAATATTAAAGCTCAAATTATTTTTCCTGCAAGGATGAATATTACCTTGCCAGAAAGAGTGAAGATCTTTGATTCCTACAAGAAGCAGTTTTATCCAAAAGACGAAAATACTGTCGGACATAGAAGAAATGGAATGGTCATCCCAGAGTTTGAAGAGACAGACAACAAAAATGGATGGTCTGTAAAGGGATGAGCAAACAAAACTAAGAAACTAAAGGAAACATGAATAAATTCCTTCTAATTTTAAATGCTTTGTTTTATGAATTGTAATATATTTAATGCTGGAATATCTCTATGCTGTAAGGTAATGTGAATCATCTTTATTATTAACTTTCTTTTTTCATTTCTATATCTACTTCTTCTAACTACATATAGTACTAAGTATTTAAATAACATTCTCTCTCTCTCTTTCTCTCACTCTCTATTCTTTCTTCATATTCCATTTTGTTACTACTGTTCTTTTTTTCTCCCCCCCATAAGTACTTTACATACTTTTCTCTTTAAAATAACTACAAATGATATATGTATTCTAATGCTTCAGTTTGTTTGTGTCATAGGTTCATAGGTTCATAGGTTCATACTAGGCTATCTGCCTGAGGGCATTTACAAGCCTAGCCCATCGTTTTGTGGCTTACGCCACCCCTTTAGTATGGGGAACTATACCCATTATTTTGCTGTGCCTCTGTCGAGCAGTGACACTGAGGTAGTCCCTGGGGTATATCTGCGATCTCCCATCCATTGGTCAAGATTTCTCTTGAACAAGGCCAGCGAGGTGCTCTGCCTCACATGTACCGGGATTTTGTTCCACAGCATAGGGAGTCTTTGGGTGATGAATCTATCCCTCCAGCACATCCTATTAATAGCCGTGTCGAGGTTTAAGTCTCCGCCCTTGTGGCTCTGATGGATCTAGATTTTTGAGGTGAAGCATATTCATCAAATCTGGGTTTGACATGGCCTTGTATGTTAGGCAAAGGTCACCTCTGAGCAAGCGGTAAGTGACTGAATAGAGCTGGAGTTCTTTCAGTCGGGCAGCATAGGACAGATTTTGAGACCCTTTATCCTTTTGGTGAGGAACTTTTGTGGCCTCTCCAGCTGCTGCAAGTGTCGGGTCAGATACATTCCAAATGGGGCATTGTACTCAATCATTGGTCTGATGAGTGATGAGTAAAGGGAGACTATGACCTCCCTTGATCTAGATGAGAATCCCTTCATGATAAGGTGGGCAATGTAGAAGGTCTTCCTAACTACTTTAGCTACATGGGTGTCGAATGACAGACTACTATCAACCTGGGTCCCCAGGTCCCTGATAACTTCTTCTGTGCTCAGTGGATTGCCACCTATTTGGTAGCTAGGGGTAACCTTGTTTTTCCCGAAGGGTATGACTATGCATTTTTGGCATTTAACTTTAGGCCGTGGCTCTGGCACCAGTTATCCATTTCTGTGAGACCCTTCTGAAGGATATCTGTGTCAGATGTGTTTTCTACTATGGCCCAGTTTGCAGTCATCTGCAAACTTTGTCAGCCATAACCCTCCTGTGTTTGCTTGTACTGGAAAAGTAGATGCCAAACAAGAGTGGGCCCAGGACTGAGCCCTGTGGGACACCACTTGTGACAGGCTTTGAGTCTGACATGGCGCCAGCAACTCTGACCCTGTGGGTTCTGTCACTTAGCCAGTTTGCAACCCATCTTGTGATGTATGGGTTAACATTTAAGCTGATGAGTTTTTCAATGATACCCGAGTGGGGTATTGTATCGAAGGCCTTAGCCAGATCGAGGTAGGCTGTATGGACTGCCTTTCCTCATCAATGGCTTTGGTGACTGTTTCAAAAAGTCAACCAAGTTTAAAAGGCATGATCTGCCTTTGACAAAGCCAAACTGGGTTGGATCCAAAGTCTGCAAATTCCTATGTCTTTATTTATGAGGTCCATTATGATCCTCTCCATGGCTTTGCAGATAAGGCTTGTCAAGCTAATGGGCCGGTAATTTCCAGGGTCTGTGGAGGCACCGCCTTTGTGAAGTGGGACCACAGTTGCAGTGCGCCACTCCCTGGGTATGTATCCAGAGGTAAGACTTTGATTAAACAGCTGTCCTAGCTGTGGGTTTAATTCCTCATTGAGTTTGTGGAGCACACAGCCGGGGACACCATCAGGTCCCATGGATGCCGTGTTTTTTGCTTTGGAGAGAGCAGTTCTCACTTGGGCGCTGGAGATGTTTGGGGGGCTGCACTCGTTTGGTATAGATATCTCTCCTTTTGGGGGGGGGGAGAAGTTTGCACTGAACCTGTCAGCCAGTATGTTGGCAATGTCTGTAGGATCAGTAATCTTCACATCATTTTGAACTAGTTCTGAGCATATCTGGGAGTTTCCTCCTAGGTTTCTAACATAGCTAAAGAAGGCCTTATGATTGTCTTTTGAGTCTTTAGCTATTTTTCTCTCGAAATTTGCTTTGGATGATTTTATGAGAGCTCTTAGTTTTTTACTTATAGTGATCAAGGGTGTCTTACCTTTTAAGGATTTTGCTCTATCTTGTAGTAGCTTCCTCCTTTTGTTGTAGAGTTTGTTTATGGCTGGGGTCCACCAGACTGGACGCTTGCCTTTGGTACAAAGAGTCTTTGTTTTGCTTGGGATTGCCTTATCCATGCAGTCCTGCAGGTGCTGGTAGAAGGCATTTGTAAGTGATTCAGTGGCTTGAGTATTGTTTTCCGCCGGCTCGGGGCCTGAAAGGAGACCACACTAGTCTTTAGAAGTGTGAAGTCGGCTTTTGAGAAGTTCTTTACTGTGGTCTTTTATTTCAGGTGGGGTGGGATGAGGACCTCCAGCGAGATTAGTTTGTGATCTGATCTCACCAGTGAGGGGTATACTTCTGGTGTTGAACATTGTGCTCCCATGTTCGTGATGATGAGATCAAGTATGTTATCTCCTCTTGTGGGGATGGTGACTAGTTGTTCCATGGCATTTGAGTATATGAATTCCAGGAACTTTTGGGCTAGGGTGTTTGGGCTTGAGTAGTGTTCCCAGTCTATATTAGGGTAATTGAAGTCACCTAGTATGATGGTGTTTGGTGATACATTTATCCCTCTAGTGTTTTCAGGAAGGCCATGTGAGGTTCCTGAGTTTGTGAGGGTGGCCTGTAACATGCTACAATTTGCAGAGCAGTCTTGCCTATGGTTAATTGCACCTGGATGATCTCCGATGCATCGTGCGTTGCCACCAGTCTTGAGGTGTGGGTGTCCTTGATGAATATGGATACCCCCCCTCCTTTCTTGGTATTGTCCGGATTTTGGGGCGGAACGCATGATATGAGGTAAAACCTGATAGCGCTGGGGTGCTCTCAGGAGCCTTGAACCAGGTTTCTGTCACAGCACAGACATCAATGTTCTCCATACTGAGAAGGGCCTCGAGTGCGTGCATTTTGAGATTTAGACTTCTGGCATTGAGCAGCATTACCCTTAGTTTTTTCCTTTTTGTGTTCTAGGGTGGTAGGTTTAGAATTTGAGCCTTGCCTAAAAAGGCACTATGGGGTGGCAAGAGCCTTTGCCAATATCCGGAATCCCAGGGGTGACAGGTGCAAGCCGTCCCTTGCGAAGCAGCGTGGCTTTTCCAGCATGTCATCCCAGGCAGACAGATACTGGATCCCCTTTGAATGACACCAGTGTTTAAGCCAATTGTTAAAGCTGATCATCTTATCTCTGTATTGTGGCATCATTCTTGGTGAAGGTAGGATACTGCTCAAGGTCAGGGTCATACCTGCCTGGGCTACATAATCAGAGAGCTCCTCAATGTCTCTTTTCATGTAGTCCAAGGAGGTACGTCTCAGGTCGTTTACACCAGCGTGGACAATGACTGAGTCATATTTGTACCTGCTGTTGAGAGACCTGAGTGCTTGCGTTATGTGGCGGATTCTAGCGCCCGACAGGCAGCTTACTGTGACCTTCTCCTTACTCAGTCTGGTGAGCGGGACGCCAGTGTGTCTGACTATGGAGTCACCAATGACTAGTGTGTCTGGCATTGTGTTTGGCCTTAAGGGCTGTGACTGTTTGACACTCTGACTGTGAGGTCTATGTGTTGCGGGTGTTGTGTTCTGAGGTGGTGGTTGTTTGGGTGTCTGCTTTGGTGGCCTCTGCTGTTTTGGTAGATTTTTGATCAGAGCCTCCGAGTATGTCTTTGTGTGTTTATGTGTATGATTTGAGGTTGTAATGGTACTATGTGAGACTGGGTCTGTAGTGTGTGTGGTAACCTTCTCCTCCTGACTGGTCTTGCCAGTCCTATGTTGAGAGAGCTCAGCCTCCAGTTTGGCCGTATAGTTGCATCTCTCGCATGTATTTGTGTTTTGTGGGAAGAGGAGAGGGTTGTCTGTGTACATGAGGCAATTGTAACATTGCCTCAATATTCCCAGGTTCACCAGCTGAGCAGGAGAGGACACTAGCAACTGATCCCTCGACATGCTAGAAGGATAGACAAAAAACTTTAAAAAAAGATTCTGGGGGACGTGGGTGACCGAGAAAAGAGGGGTTGCCTTTTTGGGGTACTATCTATGACAAGAGTGCCGTATCAAGGTAATAAGTACTGTAGGAGCAAGTGCTAGGTTTAACAGATAGAGAATAGTCTACTTGGAGTCAAGTAGAGATGATCTTTTTAGTTATAGGATACGCTGATTTGATCAGTAGTATAGTTCGAGGAAGGTAGTTTTAAGGGGAAATTTGAAGAGTGGACTTTAGGTAGCCCGAATAGTTTAAACCTGCTTAACCGGCGCTGCCCTAGTGTGCAACAGTGGCAGCTCCGCGCTAAATCGCTTAACTCGCGTTTACGCTTTTATACCAGGGGCTGGAAAAAGCTAGAAACTGGCCCAAAACGACCAATAAACTACTAGTTACTGGCTGAAACCTCACAAAACTGGACAAAAGGCAGCTCAATGCTTCCCACTCCCACTGGTAAGCAAGGTAACTTCCTCTCCCCCAAATAAGGCAAGGAAACAGTACACAGGAACTACAACCAAAGCCCAGGAATCAGCAACTCTGAAACTGGACTAAACTAGTAAAGCAGGAAAAACAAGAGATTTTTTTTTTTTTTTTTTTCACAAAACAGGCAGAAACAGGTACAGCAAACACTTATAAATGCTATGAATCAGCTACTACAGCTTACACAGAAGAATTTGCTACAAATACAGTCAAATAGTAACAAACAAGGATTCCAAGTGCAATATTAAGTTAAATGCAGTAAAAACAGCTTCAATGTAACAGAAAGGCAGGCGAAATACAGTCGCTAGGTATTCAGATGTGGAAAGCAACAAAAATATACTTAGTATCAAGAAAAGTCGCTTATTCAGCTCTCTGCAGCCTGGATTACTCTGCTGGCCCACGTGGAGTCTGTGCTGAGTAGGTACAAGCTGAAAAACGCACGTTTACCGCGTTTTATACCAGGGGGCTGGAAAAAGCTAGAAACTGGCCCAAAACGACCAATAAACTACTAGTTACTGGCTGAAACCTCACAAAACTGGACCAAAGGCAGCTCAATGCTTCCCACTCCCACTGGTAAGCAAGGTAACTTCCTCTCCCCCAAATAAGGCAAGGAAACAGTACACAGGAACTACAACCAAAGCCCAGGAATCAGCAACTCTGAAACTGGACTAAACTAGTAAAGCAGGAAAAACAAGAGATATTTTTTCTTTTTTTTTTTTCACAAAACAGGCAGAAACAGGTACAGCAAACACTTATAAATGCTATGAATCAGCTACTACAGCTTACACAGAAGAATTTGCTACAAATACAGTCAAATAGTAACAAACAAGGATTCCAAGTGCAATATTAAGTTAAATGCAGTAAAAACAGCTTCAATGTTCTTTCAGCTTATCCTGGTTAGGGGTCGCCACAACGGAACTCCGGTCTGTTAACATTTGGTAGTGGATTTTTATGTGCCGAGTTACCAGCTCTGATGCACAATCTTCAACGAAGGCACGCCCATTCACGCATACCTCTACACAGAAGACGCTCTAGCTGAGAATCAAATGCGACAACGTCTTGCTGTGAGGCGACAATGCTAACGCAGCACCACTACCGCAGCATTCTAATGCTTCAGTAATAGTATAATTTGGCTTAATACCAAAGAGCATTTTTTTTAGTGGTTCAGTGGTGGGATAACAATATGTTTCTGATTGTTTCTAACTAGGTGTTCTAGACTCTGTATACAGTACATTAATGGTGTTTTATAGATGGCTAAATATAAGTTTATATATATATATATATATATATATATATATATCTTAGGTTCTTTTTTTTTTTTCCTCTGGTGGGTAAATGATTGAAATGTTATAAAAGGATTTCTGATTTCAGATAACTGTTTTTTCTTCTAAATAGCTGTTTTTATATGAAAGGTTTAATTTTTTTCAGGATGTTGATGTCTTGTGAGGAGACTGGTATTCTGTGTGACTGTTCTCATTGTGGAGATTTGTGACATGCACTGACAGGACAGCTTGAGTGCTTTTTTTTCTTTTTTTGCTTTCTGTAAACTCTAAAAGCTTCAAGATTTGATTTCCTGTTGAAAATGCCTTTTTTTCCTCACTAGCTACAACCTCTGCTGTGCATGAGCCTATTTAGACACTTTTTAACAAGTTTATGCAGCTGCAGCTTGAAGAAAGGACAGTTAATACATCACTTGACCTTTTGAACCTGTTAAATGACTGTATTTAGAGCTCTTTTCTCTTGAAATTCTGTTATCCTTTACTTAGATGGTGAAAAAAACACCCTTGCAGGTCCAGCGCCTTTAAACTCCTGGATTCAGATAGATGTGTGCAAAGTTCTTTATAATCCACAGGCTATGTTGTAAACAAGAACGCCAATAAACGAAAAAAACAAATTGAAATTTTATTAAGCTTAAAAACAAGCTTTTCGTCGGCACTCTGCACCAACTTCCTCAGAAAAACAAACTGCACCACGCATTTGACTCACTATAAATACATCACTACTCCACTCAAATGCGCCCCCTAGTGGCTCCCCTTTAAAAAACACATAATTACACTTTGAAATTTTTAACTAAGAAGCGGCCAAAATGTTCAACAATTTGGTATCTACTACTCATACCTGCCATCAATGCTGGTAAACCTCTGATGCTCCAAATATAAAATTTTAAAGCCACCATAATTACATATAAATACAAATGATTTTTCCACTTTTTTTCCACTTTTATACTTATTTTTAAAATACATCATAATTTTTCTTGTGGCTATTGACACATTTGATCATTTGTATTTATATGTAATTATGGTGACTTTAAAATTCAATATTTGGAGCATCAGAGGTTTACCAGCATTGATGGCAGGTATGAGTAGTAGATACCAAATTGTTGAACATTTTGGCCGCTTCTTAGTTAAAAATTTAAAAGTGTAATTATGTGTTTTTTAAAGGGTATCCGCTAGGGGGCGCATTTGAGTGGAGTAGTGATGTATTTATAGTGAGACAAGTGTGTGGTGCAGTTTGTTTTTCTGAGGAAGTTGGTGCAGAGCGCCGAAGAAAAGCTTGTTTTTAAGCTTAATAAAATTTTCAATTTGGTTTTTTCGTTTATTGCGTTCTTGTTTACAACATAACCTGTGGATTATAAAGAACTTTGCACACATCTATCTGAATCCAGGAGTTTAAAGGCGCTGGACCTGCAAGGGTGGTTTTTTCACTAGTTTGTTTTTTTGTTTTTTGAATTTTTAGATCTTTTACTTAGATACTTTAAATGGCAAATAATTATTTCTGATAAAAGTGTTTAACTCCTTTGAAAATACTTATGTTCTTTTATAAAGGTATACATTCTGCAGATTCAATGACACTTTTAGTAACTAATTGACATCAAATGAACTAGGAGCTGCATTAGAAAACTCACGCGTATTATCATCGGACTTATGTTACATAGCTTAACCTTTAGTAACTAAATAGAGGGTTGTGAGGCTTTTTTGTAATAAGTGTTTTATATACATATATATATATATATATATATATGCATGTATATATATATATATATATATATATATATATATATATATATATATATATAGGTTCACTTCAAACTCATGAAAGCTCAAACTCCTGAATCTCAAAATCATGAACTCAAAATCCTGAAAGCTCTCAAAATACTGAAAACTCATAATACTGAATCTTATAATACTGAAAAACATACAGGACACCAACACTGACTGTATTGCAGCAGAAATATATACAGAAATATATTACTCATCTACAATTATAACCAGGGGGCAAGCCCCCCTGCACTCCTCTTGTGGTGGCCTGTGCCCCTCATACCCCCTGCTACTTAAATATATCAACTCTGAGATCGCACTTCACAGAAGAAAATGGCAAACATACCATTACATGCTTCATGACTGCCTGTTGTAACCTTAGTCATGTTCCCTTTTAATGTGCTATACTACAACATAACTCATCTTAGTGTAGTGAAGTGTGATCTTGGAGTTCATCTATTTAAGTAGCAGGGGGTGTGGGGTGCAGGGGGGTGCAGCACCTGCTTATAGTTGGTTTAGACTGATATGGCTTACCTTTTCTTAGTTACTTTATGTATTTCTGCTGCAATACAGTCAGTGTTGGTGTCCTGCATTTTTTTCAGTATTATGAAATTCAGTATTATGAGTTTCCAGTATTTTGAGCTTTCAGGATTTTGAGATTCAGGATTTTGAAGTGAACATATATATATATATATATATATATATATATATATATATATATATATATATATTCAACAGATCCTTATATGAAAAATGTTAGATAGATGACTGACAAAATGGTTAAAACATCTGATGTTTTGTAAAAAGTCTTGGAAATACTGACAGTCTTTTTAACCTTCAGGTTCTAATGTTTATACACACTGTGATTTGTTGTGCATTTAAGACATATCTACTTATCAGAGGTGCTATTATTATATGTGACATATTCACATAGCTTCAGTTATGTTGGACACTCTCATTTAAATGTATATTTCATGGACTCAGATTTCTTTAGTTGCTTTCATAATGCTTTTCTTTTTTTTGTTTTTATACTATATTCTAAGCAGAGATTGATAATTTGTGTCTTTTGGTGTTGGAGAGGTGATGGATGGATGGTTTAGTTAAGTTTTTAACTAAACCAGAAACTTTATGTTTCATGTATGTGTTTGGAAATAGTTTTGGGTTTTTGAAAGTAGTGCTTAATACAATTTGTACATCCATGGTAAGTAAGTTTTCAGGAGATTTCAAGTCAACTCGGAAGAAAGGTATTTCAGTAAGTAGCAACATAGACATTATAGTCAATGGCTTATAAATGTTTATCATTAAATATTAATGGTTTGAACAATAATATCAAAAGAGCTGGTTTGCTTAGATATATCAAAATGCATAAAGCCCAGATCATGTTTTTTACAGGAAATCCATCTATTAAAAAAAGACCTACAAAAATACTCATTTAATGGATATACCATTCTGGCTGATTCATGTTTTAAGACTAAGAGAAGGGGCACTCTTATTCTAAGGAAAAATACTTACACTATGCCAAGAATTATAGATACAATTTCAGATAAAGATGGGATGCTAAGCATGGTTATTTTGGAAATCAGTAAGAAGTATTATGCTTTGATTAATACGTAATGGATACCAGGACTTAGTACTAAATATGTTGACAAATATCTGGACCTGATTACTTAAAATGCAAAAGGGGAAATTATAGCAACAGGTGATTTTAACTGCCTATTATCAGGCAATGATACTTCTGAAAATGGTAAAATAAAACTAACATCTCAAGCCAAGAAGATAAATGACTTTACAAACCAGATGAACTTTAAAGATATACCTGGTCTAAGAGAACATTATTCTTTATCCTATACTCACTATTTATATCGGTTTGGTACACAAACAAACATTGATAAGGTATTTGTATTAAATAATATATACTCAAAAATAAGTGACGTATCTATAATGACTTGTCTAATTTCAGACCATAATGCTTTAAACTTTACATTAACTATGCATACAGATTATTTAAGATTTCTACAGAGAATTTCTGCTTACATAACTAAGGTTAAAGACTTTATGGAATGGATAATGAAAGAAATAGATATGTCTGTGGAAACAAATGATAATGGTGAAGCGACTGATACTATACTATGGGAAATCTTTAAAGTATATATATATATATATATATATATATATATATATATATATATATATATATATATTGTAGACTAAAATCTTGGTACCTTACAAAAAGGAGAGAGTGGGACAAATAACTTTTAAAATTACAAAAAAAATAGACAAGATAAAAATGGACGCAAAACCAAATAACAAAGTAGCACATAACGAAATTACTAAGTTAAATAAAAAATACTTAGAAGTTCTTCTGAATCATAAGACAGCCATAAACCTGGAAAAATTGAAATTAAAATCTTATGCTGTAAATCTTAAATATTTACATAAAATAGCGGTAAGATAAAAAAAAATAACCATTCAAAATCTTATTAATAAGATTAAATATAAAAGTGATGGTTCACTTAAGAGTACATCTAACTTAATGGGCATATTAGAAGTGTTCAAAAACTACAATAAAGATATAAGTAATAATACATCACTTTCAGAGACAGATAATGTAATAAATACTTTTATTCAAGAAAATATAACTACTAAGGTGTCAATGCAACAAAATAACATATTAAATAAACAAATAACACTAACAGAAGTGAAAGAGCAAATATAATTTTTAAAAGATAATAAAGCTCCAGTTCTGGATGGAATAATTCCTGAACTATATAAGATGTTCCTGAATATATAATAAAGAAAATGATGTTTGCCTTTACTATGGTTAATGTATAAAATGTATAACACCCCCATTGTGGAAATATTCAATTATCTCCCCCATTTTAAAACAAGGTAAGGATCCCAAATATTGTCATTCATATAGGCCAATTTCATTACTAAACACTGATTATAAAGTTTTCATGACAATATTAGCTAATAGGATAAAGAAAATATTACCTAATCTAATTTAATACATAATGATCAGACAGGGTTCATTCTTCATAGAAAAGTGCATGATAACATTAAATTACTATCATTAATAGACATAGCATGCAAATACAAAAAATAACTAACTAATATCAGCCTAGACATAGAAAAGGTTTTCAATTCTATTAATTGGTCTTATCTACAAAGAATTCTGATTGGTTTTGAATTCTTCTCAGATTTTGTCAACTTATTAATGAAAATTTATAGCGGGGCACACACTTATGTGAAAATCATATCTTATCTGTCCTCACCACTAGAACTCCTCAATGGAACTAAACAAGGTTGTCCTTTGTCACCATTATTGTTTGCTTTTTCAATGGAATCTTTTGTTACATATATCAGGAACAAACAAGTATAAAAGGCTTTCAAGTTAATAAGGACTATTGTCCTAAGATAGAATTATTTGCTGATGATATGTTAACGTTGGGTGATATTGATGGTTCTTTGCATGATGTTATAAATACCTTAAGCAAGTTTGAAAGAATTTCAGGGTTAAATATAATCATAATAAATCCAAAACATTACTAATTAACAAAAAGATCAACAAAACCTAAGAGAGAATAGCTTGTTTAATTGGGATAAAGATGTATTAGAATATTTGGGTGACAGTATAAAGAGTACATGCAAAAAGTCTCAAACTAAACTACAATAATTTAATAACCGCCATTAGTGAAGTAATCAAAAAATGGAATGAAATGTTCTTCACAGTGGAGAATAGGTTATTTTAAATTAAAATGATAATTTTACCTAAAATGTGGTTTTATATACAGTCATTGATACTACCCTCTCCCAAAAACTTATTTAAAAAATTAGATTCCATGCTACTTAAATTTTGATGGCTATCCTTAAAACCTAGGATTGCAGATAAATGGCACTTCAGAGCTTGGAACAGTAATGGGATATCAATTCCTAGCTTAGATCTTTATTCCAAATCAGTTATAATAAATGTAATATTACATTGGATCTCACCTACCTATAAATCTGGCTGGAAAATAATACATGAGATTCATAAAACTGATGTCAGAACTATAGAAAATCAATTTAAAGACCAATAAGGAATAAGTAGAGTTCACTGGCTTTCACATGGAAAATAAGAGTATTAAACCACTAAACTCTCTTATATGTAGTTTTGATAATAGTCAAGACAGTTAGTTGTTTATACACTCATTATGGCAGTTTATAGAAATCAAAATGAGAGTATCAATCAACCTAGAGACTGAATCTATACATAGTTTGATCCAGCTTTTTATTAGGTGTCTTGAAAAGGCAGATGCTCAAAAATTAAGTATCTCACCTATCCATAAGATACTAAGAGAAGACATTCTAAAGTTTGACTCAGATTTTTGGAATTACTATGTAAAGATTAAAGGAGAACAAATATCTGAAGAAATCAAAAAAACTGTTAATGAAATCTATGTATTGTACCTCTTCTTCATTGTATTGGAGATTGTATACATGGACATTTATAAATAGGAGTTTCTATACTCCACATAAAATAAATCTTATACTCAAAAACAGTGAAAGTAAATGTTAGAAATGTGATGAATTACTAGAGGCTAACTGGGTTCACATGTTCATTGAATATAGAAATGTTCAATGTTGGAAAGACTTTAGATATTTTGTAAAGGCTTTATGTTCAGATAACTGTCATATTTCTAACTCACTAATCCTATTCAATGTTCCTATACCTAATGTAACACCTAAATCTCAGATTCAGTTACTCTGGTAAATTCTTGTAATTGCCAGAAAAGTTATTACTTTGAACTGGAAAAGTCAACAATATTTGATGTTTAAAGAATGTATTAATTTAGCAAAAGATGTTTGTAAAAAAAACTGCAAACCATTTGTTATAGAACTCATAACATTGCTCAAAAATAGCATGGCAAAAATTGGAAAACCTTTTGAACAAATACTGATAACTTCTCATGGATAAAATGGCTGTTTATCATGGATGAATGTAAATATTGTAAATAGTTTTGTTATTGTTTTATTGTATTTGTTATATGTACATTTGCATATGCTTACAATGAAAACAAAATAAAAATGTGTTGGGGGAAAAAATACATTACTTAGAAAAAGATAGCATATATTTCAGTCAAATAGGAACTAATGAAAATAATATGTTTGCCAAGTTTAATGTACACTAGTCCTGTTTTAAACTGAAGGAAAAGTATGCCTAAGACCAGAAATAACTAAGAGACAGAGAAAGAGAGAAGATTTGTAGAACTATACTACAGCTTGTATGCCAGATTTTTAGAATGTAGCCATCTAAGTGTAAGTTTCCCAGCCCATTTAAAACAGATATTTATTTTCTCAATGCTGCTAATCACTCAGTCAATAAACTAAATTCCTAAAATGAAAGGCTAAGCAAAAAATATTTAGCAAACCAGACATTCTAGAAAACACATACAACAAAACCTGTAAGCTAATAAAATAAACCAAAAGGAAATATGACAAATATGTTTGATTTAAATTCTAAATTGATAAAATTCAGAGTCTGATCATATAAGATATGGCATACAAACAACTTAAAGTGCTAATGATTTATGTGAAAGGATTTTAGGTAAGTAAGATAAATGGTTGCATCCACAAGAGGAATTTTGAGTGTTTTGAGAGTGGGACCAGGACCTAATAGAACAGAATAAACTGTTTTCAAGTTTTACACAGAATGGTGTATATTTGGTATGTATCTATCTGTACATTTGCTAAGAGATAGTTAGAGGTAAAATAATAATCACTAAAGCAAAACACATTAATTATACTTCAGAGATGCAAATGCAGCAGAAGTTCAGTTTACACAGGGATTATATATTTAATTCTACATCATCAGAGTAGGGTCATCTTGAGGCTGGTTATTTAAGAAAAGGGAAACGATCAGAGAACAAAAGTCCTTTGTATAGTATCATTACCACTTGTCTGTCTTTCTACAAATATTTCTGATATGAGTAGTTGTGTCCCAAAACAAAATTCTGATAATCTTAGGAGAAAAACTGATTTTCTAACTTTTCTATAACCAATGCAAAATGTTATTTTGCTATATCTTAAATTTCTTTATATTATCCAAACACCTCTCAGTTTCAAATATTGGTGTGTACTGACCTGTACTGAGTACTTGTGTGGTCAGAAATGATCATAGAGGAAAAAGATAGAGCATTTTGTCTTATCTATAATTTTCGCATGTCTTGCCAGAAATATTAAAATGCAAAAGAGAAAGGAAAAGTACAGTTGTGATGAGAAAGGATACTGGAGCTACTAAAAAGCAAAACTCAACCACTTCAGTATATAACCTAGCTAACTAACTTTTACTGATTTTATGTTAACAGGGGCTGCTTCTATCTAAAACATCAGACTTCTTCAGATGTTTTTGTAAGGTACAAAACTCTTTAGTTTCATGAGTTCTGTATTTACATAAATGTATGACTGTAAACACTTGGATCAATGAATGAAAACAATAAATAATATGTCCGCAGTATAAGAGTAAACTAGTAAATTTTAATTAAAAAAATAGTTTATAAAAAAGACTTCAAGAATCTACTAGAAGGATCAGTCAGGTAGACAGAATGGATGAGGATGAACTGATGGGGAGAAGAAACTGACTAATCACAAAAAGCTTGCAGGAAAGGTAAACAGTAGCTACCCAACAAGAATGATTCCATGAGGAAGAGATAATCATGGAGAGATGGAGGTTCCAGTTCTTTGGCACAGGGATATATGAGCCAAAATCAAAGGAGTCAGGAGCTATGTGAGGTGTGCCACATATCCTGGGGCCTATTTAGAGAACAGAGCCTGAAGCTTAAGGTATGGAATTTAGACAACCTATGCAGTCACGGATCTACCCAACTCATTAGAAAACCCAAAAGCAAGAAGATGTTTTTTTTTAAATGTAGTAACCTCATGTAACACACACTGTCTTGATGTGAATTGTACTGTAACCATCATAGACATCAAGATGGAAACCAGTCCTGTACATTAAAATGCTGCTTTTGCTATAAACAATTACTTCAAAAATCAACAATAAAAATAAATATGAATGCTGAAGAGAAGTATCTTACTACAATAAAAATGATAAAAGTTCAACTAGAAAAGAAAAAGCAGCAAATGCACTGTGTGTAAAATTCTGTCTCTGTGCCTTGTGAATTCACCTCTATTCAATGCTCATAACAGTCCACAACACCTTCAATGAAACCAAGTAGAAGTGAACAAAAGTTTATTGTAATGCCAACAAACAAAGAATGGTTAAGCGCTTTCACTTGAATAAAACAAGCTTCCTCAGAACACCATAGCTTGCATCACAGTTGTTTAAATAACTTTTTTGGCGCCAAAATTCACTTTGAAATTTTAAAGCTATACACACATCCTTGACCATTGTTCTCTATTCATAAAATGTTAAATAATATTCATATTATTTCTAAAAGCAATGTTACATATAATATGTGGTGATAAAGTGAACAAGTTAAAAACTGAAAAAATGTTAACAAAAAACATTTACATTTAGATCATATCAAAACATGTTTAAAAACATTTAACAATATATCTAATAGATAGTTCATTTTAAGACCAATAGTGGTTTGACAGATACAGTGTCATTTAAACCTGGTATAGTGGAAGCATCCATATATATTTGCCACCAAAATTCTTTATATAATAATAAATTATTAAAATCACCCCCTCTGTTATTGGTGTGCACAATGTCCACTATACCAAAATTAAAATAATGTTTGTCACCATATTGTTTAATATGTTTATACAAAGCATTTTTTTCATCCTTCCTTCTGATGCTATAAAGGTGAGAGTATATATGTTTATTTAAACTCCTTTGAGTCTTACCTATATAGAATCCTGAACATGTTCTACAGATGGCAATATACACCACCATTTTAGTTGTACAGTTGCCCCCACAGAATTTAATTCTAGTATGTTTATAATTATCCAATTTCACACTGTCTCCCTGAAATATAGTGTGACATTGTTTACATGCCCCACATTTTGCAGTTTTCATGTATTCTGTCTTCTTAATAAAGCTACCCTTCTCTAAAATAGATTTTATGTTGGCCCCTACCTTATAAACAAACCTTGGGTATTCACCTAATGTGGGTGCTATATCTTGATTAGCAGATATTATATGCCAGTTGTTCATTAAAATCTTCTTAACTTTACCTGAATATATGCCAAATTCCAAAATGCAAGATTTACCAAAAATGCAAGTTTCAGACTTCATATCATGCAATGTATCCACAGTCGAAACAATAGCTGTCCTATATTTTTCACCCAACAAAGGCTTGCACTGGTTACCCCATTTCCTCACAACATAATTACTTACATTTTCCATAACTCTAACGTCATAGCCTCTGTCCTTAAATAAGGACGTAATAAAGTTCACCTCATCCAACATGTCCTCATACCGTGAGGTCATCCTAACTGCTCTAATAAGCTGACCCTTATATATATTCTTGAATTGTTTCTTCGGATGGTAGCTCGAATATTCCAAATAACTATTCGAAAAAGTCTTCTTTCTATAAATTTTGGATTTAAACTCATCCCCTGTTTTTGACACAAATGTGTCTAAATAAAAATGATGATAGTGATACTTTGCAAATAATATCAAGTATGCCCTTTAAAACAAATAGAAATGTCAGTAAATAACTAAGACCGATTTTCTGGAGTTCAAAAAAAATGGTCATTTGTGTTGCAGCAGGAATTATGTTGCAAATTAAAAAAAAATCTTTAAAAAAAAGAGAGAGAAAACATACAAAATATCATCAGTGCTATGCCATTTTAATATTTTACATTCAATCCAAATGTACACATAACTTTGTTAACCTTTGGCCGATTCAGATATGACTAGACACATTAATCTCATTTTATTATAGACATTAAGCAAACAATTTTGTGGCTATTGCAGATTTGACGTATGCATCTCAATTAAAGATTTGCTCATTTACAACTATTACAATTTTACTGTTACTTACTGACTGGAGTACATTGATTTTTATATTTTGTAATAAAATGTATTTGCTGATGCTTGCATGTGAATCCACAAGCTCTGACGTACACATTGCCTAATGCAATGCTCAAGAGCTATGTGATCAGGCATGTATGTTTGATATATATGTAAGGTATGCCTAATTAGTTGTGTGATGGTCTCCAAATGTACAAAGCAAATAGTTTTGATGTCCAATGATATTGCTGGCATTCATACCTGAGATATACTTAACCAATGCCTCTCTGAGGTGTGCAATCTATCCTGATGTATCTCCTTATTTCTTCCAATCTCTTCAAAAGTTGTATACTATAGAAGACATGAAAAAGATAATTAATGATAAACTTTATGTGTTGGCAAGCCATGGTATTGTATAAGCTAGTTATGGGCCAGTATAAATCCAAAGTTCAGGTGGTTCATGGGTTTTAAAATATTCCTTCTATTTGCTAAGGAGGTCCTGCTTGCATCTTTTCATGTCACTATAGTGATGCTGGCATTGTTAATCAGTGTGTGGAATGACAGTCACACTGGTGACAGCCTTGGCCAATCTATCCTAAGTCTCAGCCTTGTACTGAGACCCATTACAGTCCTGCTGTAAACGCCTATGGCTGTAGTGCATTATGAGGAGAACAACAAAGATCTTGGACTCCTCCTGACACCACCTTGGAGCTCTAAATGGAACTATACCCTCACCATTACCTGCCATGTCTTCTGAAGGATATCAGAAAAATAGCAGGGAATGGTCACTCAGTTCAGATCTCACATGTAATAGTCTGTGCACAATGATAGACAACCTTGCCCACTACATTTGTATGATGGAAAGAAGACAAATGGCTTGAAAGATAATTTGGGTATGATTGTTTCAAAGTACACCTCAGGTGTGAAACATGGCAGTGAGACTTCACCATGTGTGATGCCCAGTGTGTTTATATATGTTCCCCGGTGATTTCATCAAATGCTTTTTGATGATTTTGGGTTTACATTTAAAATGGTAATCATACATATACTTTAGTGACAAACAGATATGATATGACATTTTAAGTAATGTTAATATTAATAAGTGTTGTTAATAGATACATTTATATTAATTAGGACATAAAGGTGGGACATAGATTTTACAAACTGTGACTGAAAGCACTTGGGAATCAAACCAGTGACAAAAGGGAAGCTGAGTTGCTGTATTCTACATATGAATTATGAAAGACAGAGTTGAAATAACATTTTCAGGTTGTAAGTTTAGGTGAAACAGTTTTCACATAACCAGAGTTAGACCTAATTCTGATAAACCTTTAGGTGTTGTACTTTGATTTGTAACGTTATTGGACTTTATTTTGAGGAAAAATTATTCTGAAACCTTTTGCTTTGCATTGATTTGAGTGATCTCAGTAAAACATATTGAGGAAGGGGGCATGTATACTTTGCATGACATACTATCCTACACACTGAATGATGATAATTGTGATTATTTATACTTGATCTCAATAAGTATTGGTAACAGCATACATATGCGAATGTACTTTAATTTAAACAATGATCAGTGTTACGTCTAACACACTTCATACAGAGTATAGTTAACTTATTTATCATTTATGCTTCAGACCTGTGCTGCAAGTTTCAGTTTGCAACTTGTCAGTTGTACTTCCTGGTCAATTACAAATAAAAAGTACCTAACAATACTTTATTCTGATCCTCTCAGCATATCAGTTGGCAGTCTTGATTTGATCCCTGCATTACATAATGCTGATACTCATATCTTACTGCATTAATACATTGAGTCACAGAAAAAGTTGCACAACAGGTGTATTTTCTCCACTCAGCATTGTCCGGAGTGTTGACTGAAGAGCATTAGAGCCAGGTTTGTGCTACTTATAGCATGCCAAATTAAATTTTTGAGTTTTTATGTTGGGAAGTTAACTGCAGTTTGATAAAAGTCACCACTGGCTTTAAAAGATGCACAATGACAAGCATTGTTCAAAAAATAGGGAAAAAAACATAAAGCAGTATGCTGATTTATCCAAGTGGTGGCTTTCTAAAAAGTAAAATGTTGACAGTATGAATTGCTAATCTCACTGGCGCATAAAAATATCTAGATCTGAACATAGCATGTATGGCATGACCCTTAAACATTGACTGTTTTAACAGAGTTTGCTGAATGATAACTTGCATTTCTGTCACACCTCATCATGCCATCATGTCATGAGACTTACAAAGGAAGGAGACACACAAGAGCTTACATAAGGTCATGTTTTATGCAGCATATACAAGCATTCAGTGTTGTTAATAGATACATTCATATATATTAGAACATAATTGCTTGATGGGGCATACATTTTATAAACTGCAACTGATTGCACATGGGAATTGAACTAATGATAAAAAGTACTCTGAATTGCTATATTCTGCATATGAACTATGAATGCCACAGTTGAAATAACATTTTTAGGTTATTCGTTGAGGTGTAACAATTTTTACATGACTGGAGATAGAAATATATTACTGTCATGAATAATTGTTCAGACATATTTACAAATATTTTGATTAAGGATCTATATTTTTCAAATCATTATTTAGTTAATTTTATTTCCTCATACTTAGGTTGTGGCATATTTGTTGCATCATTGTTTTTTTATTTCATAGCTGAGTGCTGTCAACACTTTATTATGTTCTTTTTGTACTGAAGGTTTAACAGTTGCTATTGCAGTTATCATTGACTTGTTCTGTAAACAAAACTTGTTCTGCCCACAAGATCTTAGGATTGTGAACATGCCTGACTTTAGAAGCTTATTTTAGGTTAAAGTGCCATTTCATACACTTGTTTCAGAGCTAATGCTGTTATTTCTTGTAGGTGTAACCCCAAATTTCTTTCCCCTTATTCAGTTCTGTCATTGTTGGGTTTGGGGTGGCAAATGGGAATTTTACAGGTATGTGTTAGATGTCTTTATTCATATCAATTCAGTATTTTCAAGTTTGTATAGACAGCTAGCTACCTAGATAAGTAGATATGTATGTATAGATTGATAGATACAGATATTTTAATAAAATTTGGTTTTAGAGTTATAATAATTGTGTTTTAAGGGTCATTGTCTGTTTAATTCTTGTTATATCTCTATGAATCTCCATCTTGTTTGTCTAGGCATCATTAGGTAATGAACTTCATGACCACATGCACATGGTATGGCCATCCCTTTTTATTTCTCTTCATTTATACAGATCTTTAAATCTACCTTAGTGAAATGTTTATTTGCACTTGCTTCTATTATTGTTTTACTCGGGTTTATGTAGCATATGTCTAATATATATTTTTTTATTTCTCCTTCTTTTTCTGTTTTATTAGTATAACCACAGGTGAGGCTGCCATCAGCTGTCAGATTACTGGAGTATTTTTAGCCACTGATGATAATGGTAGCAATGAAGAGACACAGTCTTTGGTTGCAGGGTGTATATTGGAAAATGAGGTTGTGGCTCCCACATCCCTTCTCTATAGTTCGGACATAGTCAGCATACCTATATATATCCATGACACGGAGCCCTATGAGATAAGTCAGGTTGAGGGTGACATACTTGATCAATGTAGTATGGTTATGCCAGTTGCAAAGTTGGGGGAATCTCCCCCCTTGACATTGAGAATGTGAAGTACCACACAGGGGTACAGATAGAGAAGCTTAGAGGAGGCATGCTTTCCTCCCTCCCTGGATGATGGTGTGTCTGTAGGTAGAGAGCCATTGTGGATGCAAAGGCAAGTTCCACCAGGTCAACAAAAGAGACAGTACTGCATGCTGTGCATTCTGATGTGCAAAACTGCAGGAACCATGTGTGTGAGTCATTGTATGGGATAAATGATATACTGAATTATTCAGTGTCTGTCAAGGAATGTCTGCTAGGGAGGGTCAGAATCCACAAGGTCAAAGAGCCTCTACTTTGTCAGATGTTAACCATCTTGGTTGTGTTAGACCCTGTCATGTAGTGGCACTACTTCCACTGTTCTGTCAGTGACTAAGATGTCCACACACAGAAGTGGTAGGCCACATAATTGTGATCATGGATGTAGTCATAATGAGAGCACATCCAGCAGACATTGTTCACATTCAGGTAGCACCCTGTCATCTAGCCAAGGTCAAGGAACTAGCAGTGCAACTTCTGATAGAGGTAGTTCACATGGTCAGGGATGACAGCATTGAACTAAATTCGCTAACATACATGACTCACACCTGTCCAGGATGCCAGGGTATGATGCTACCACAACTGCTTTGACTATGTTCCTGGGGACCCACACATACAGTACACCTCATTTTTCCCATTCCACAACACACACACACATTTATAATTTAATATTTTCTTTACATCTGGGACTACTAGCCCTGACAATGCATGCTTGCTGTTAATCTGATTCCTCACTGTCTCTTACACACACACACACACACACACACACACACACACACACACACACACACACACACACACACATGCACACGCACACATACATACTACTTCTTTTGTGTCAGACTTGCCCTTCTTTAAATCCCTTTCCATGTAAGAGGAGATGACTGTGCCCTGCCAGTTGTACATTTTGTTGTAACTAACGGTCGTCTGTCTGTTGCATAGACTAGATTGCTAATGTTTGTATAGTCAGATGTTCGCCTTCATCAAGCTTATGTACTAGATTGCATCTGTGTGTTATTCTGCATGAGTTCAATGGTGCTGGTATGTTGTGCTCATAGCAGTACTAGTTGTAGTAGTACTAGTAGTGGTAGTAAAGTCCTATTAAGTATGATTTACTGCTTGCTCTGCCCCTAGTGCAGATGGTGCTGACATTGTTCTGGTCATTTTTGGGGTGTCTAACTTGTGTGACTTTTATGTCTGACCCACAGTAGTGAGCAGGCTAAGCATATGTGTTTGGGCAATATCTAGTCAGTTTCCTCTGTTGGATGGAATAATCTCATTTGTGTCTTAACTAGTTTATGTTGTGTTTTCTAGTTATTATGGATTCATAAAGCTTAATTATAAACCTATGTGGATGATATGGAAACTTATCTAACCATTGTGAGTTTGTTTGGCATGGGTCTGTTTTGGCTTAACAAACAGGTTGTATATGTGTGCAGAGAAAAGGCATTTTATACCCTTAAACAGTGTTGTTGTTTTTTTTTTATGTTATGTGTATCACTCATAGATTACTGCTAGCATTCCTATACAGGTAGGCAACATTTTAACTTAGGAAAGTACAGTATATCCATATGAGAGTAATAGGTTCATAGGTAATATTGCATTTATAAGCCTAGCCAGAGTGTGTTGGCTTTCACCATCCTCTTAGATTAGTTCCCTGTACGTCTGACCAGTGGAGCCATTAGTTCCCTGTGCCTCTGTCCAGCAGAGCCACTGCAGTGATCCTCGGGGTAAATTTTCTGTTTCCCATCCACCCGTCAAGGCTTCTCTTGAACAGTGCTAGTGAGGGGCTCTGCCTGATGTATATTGGAATCTTGTTCCAAAGCATGGGGAGTCTCTGGGTCAGGAATCTATCCCTCCAGCATGTCCTATTTATCATTGTGGTAAGGTTTATATTCCTAGAGCGTGTGGCTCTCAGGGATTTGTTTTTTTGTATGTGGAGCATATCCATCAATTCTGGGTTGGACATGGCCTTGTATGTCAAGCAGAGATCACCTCTGAGTAAGCGGTATGCAACCAAATACAGCTGGAGTTTCTTTAGTTGGGCTGCATAGGTCATCTGTTTGAGGTCAGTAATCCTCTTGGTGAGGTACTTTTGTGGTCTTTCCAGCTGTTGCAGGTGTCTTGTAAGGTACATCCCAAATGGGGCGTTGTATTCTATAATGGGTCTAATAAGTGATGAGTAGAGAGGCACAATAACCTCCTTTGTTCTGGATGCAAACCCTTTTGAGATTAGGTGGGCCACATAGAAGGATTTTCTAACCCCCTTGGCAATATGATTATCAAAGGAGAGATTGCTATCTACTTGGATCCCCAGATCCCTTATTACGTTTTCTGTATTTAAGGCACTACCACCTATGTGGTAGTTCGCAGGTACTTTGTTTTTTCCAAAGGGGATGATTATGCCCTTTTTGGCATTCATCTTGATGCCATGATTTTGACACCAGGTATCTATCTCAGTGAGACCTTTTTTGGGGGTGTCTGTATTAGCCGGAGAATCAGTTATGGCCCCTAGTTTGCAGTCGTCTGTGAACTTGGTCAGCCAAAGTCCTCCTGTGCTTGCCTGTACCTCTGAGAAGTATATACTGAACAGGAGGGGTCCTAGGACTGAGCCCTGGGGGACGCCACTTGTAACCTGTTTAAAGTCAGACCTAGAGTCTGCAACTCTCACTGTGTGGGTTCTGTCCATGAGCCAGTTAGCAACCCATCTCCTGACATAGGGGTTAATGTTCAGGTTGGTGTGTTTGTCTATAATACCAGAATGGGGAATGGTGTTGAAAGCCTTTGTGAGGTCTAGCTAGGCTGTGTGGACCTCCTTACCCTCATCTAATGCCTCAGTAACTGTCTCAAAGAAGTCTACCAGGTTTAGGAGGCATGATCTGCCCTTAACAAAGCCAAACTGGGTGGGGTCCAAAGTTTGGAGGTTCCCAATGTCACTGTTAATGAGTTTCATGAGGATGCACTCCATAGCCTTGCAGACCAGGCTAGTCAGGCTTATAGGGCGATAGCTCCCGGGGTCCATTGTGGCGCCACCTTTGTGGAGTGGGATAACTGTTGCTGTGTGCCACTCTGGGGGTATGTAGCCTGTAAAGAGGCTGAGTGTGAACAGTGTGTTTAGGGGAGGGGTTAGTTGATTTTGGAGGTCTTGTAAGACACAGCCTGGGACATCGCCCAGTCCCATTGAGGCTGTGTATTTGGCTTTGGATATGGCTGTTTTAACCTGTGTGTTGGTGATTGCCAGGGCTTTACATTCTTCTGGTATGGTTATGGGCCCTTTAGGGGGTGAGAGGGTTGTGAAGTTTGCACTGAACCTGTCTGCCAAAATGTTGGCAATATCAGTCGGTTCAGTGTATTTTGTGCCATTCTGCACTGACTCAGAGCAGATCTGAGAGTTTCAACTTAGGGTGTTGACAAAGCTAAAGAATGTTTTGTGGTTATCTTTGGAGTCCTTGGCAATTTTTCTTTTGAAGCTAGCCTTGGATGATTTAATGAGGGATCATAGTTTCTTGCTGATACTGATCAGGGATGTCTTTCCTTCAAGGGATTTTGCTCTTATCTGTACTAGTTTCCTCCTTCTATTGTAGAGCCTGTTTATGGCAGGGGTTCACCAGACTGGTTTCCTTTTCTTGGAGGAGTGAGTTTTGGTTATACTTGGGATAGCACGATCCATGCATTCCTGCAAATGATCATAGAGTGCCTTTGTTTAGGTTTCAGCAGCTTGGACAGCATTGTCCATTGGCGTGGGGACTATGAACCTTTCCACCTCAGTCTTAAGCAACATGAAGTTTGCTTTTGAAAGGTTTTTCACAGTGGTTTCCTTGACTGGGGTTGGGGGCGGAATGTGAATATCCGGAGTGATTAGTCTATGGTCTGATCTAACCAGCAAGGGGTTGACATCAGTGTGGACCCCTGGTCGCACATGTTGGTGATGACCACATCCAATATGTTGTTCCCTCTGGTGGGGGTGTTTACCAGTTGATCCAGGGCATTCAAGTTTATAAATTCTAGGAAGCGTTGGGCAAGGGAGTTAGTACTTGAGTAGTTCTCCCAGTTAATGTTTGGGTAGTTTAAATCACACAGTATTACGGTGTTTGGTAGGACCTTCATATTTCCCAGTGTCTCCAGAAATGCAGAATGGGGGTCCTGGGTCATGGTGGGTGATCTGTAGCAAGCTACAATTTGGATTGCAGTTTTTCCCATTGTTAGTTGCACTTGGATGATCTCTGATGCATTGTGCTGTGCCACTAACCTGGAGGTGTGAGTATTCTTGATGAATATGGATACACCCCCGCCTTTTGTGTTTCGGTCCAGGTTCTGTGGCCAAAAGGTATGTTATGAGTTATAGCCTGGTACTGCTGGGGTGCACTTTGGAGCCTTAAACCAGGTTTCTGTTACTGCATAGATATCAATGTTCTCCATACTGAGGAGTGCCTCGAGTGTGTGCATTTTGTGGTTTAGACTCCTGCCATTGAGTAGCATTACCCTCAGTTTTTGGTTACTTGTGCTATTTACAGTGGTGGGTTTGTCTTTTGAGCCATGCCTAAAAAAAGCACTATGGGGGCAGCAAGAGCCTTTGCCAGTATCCGAAAGCCTAAGGGTGACAGGTGCAAGCCAACTGTTGCAAAGCAATATGGCTTGTCGAGCATGTCATCCCAGGCAGACAGATACTGGATCCCCTTTGAATGACACCAGAAACTTAGCCAATTGTTGATCATTTTTTCTTTATACTGTGGCATCATTCTTGGTGAGGGAAGGATGCTACTCAGGGTCAGGGTCATACCTGCCTGGGCTACATGATCAGAGAGCTCTTCCATGTCTCTTTTCATGTATTCCAGGGAGGTACGTCTCAGGTCATTCACACCAATATGTAAGATGACAGAGTCATATATGTACTTGTTCTGGAGTGACCTGAGTGCTTGTGTTATGTGGCAGATCCTGGCGCTCGACAGGCAGCTAACTGTAACCTTCTCCTTGGCCAGCCTCGTTAGTGGGACATCAGTGTGCCTGACTATAGAGTCGCCTATCACTTGTGTGTTGGGTATGTTATTTTGCCTTAAGGGCTGTGATTGTGTGGCACACTGGTTATGTGAAGTATGTGTTTCATGGTTGGTGATGGGTTGTGGAGGTTGCTTGGATGTCTACTTTGGAGGTCTCTGTTGCTTTTGCATATTTTTATTTAGAGCCTCCGGGTATGTTTTCATGTATTTATGTGTGTTATTTGCCTGTGTTTGTTTGTTAGGTCTATGTGAGACTGGTTGTGTATTGCAAGTATTACCCTTCTCCTCTTGACAGTCAGTTACAGTCTGGGGTTGAGAGAGCTTTGCCTCCAGTTTGTCTGTATAATTGCATCTCTCGCATATATTAGTGTTTGGTGGTAGGAGGAGAGGGTTGTCTGTGTATATGAGGCAGTTGTAACATTGCCTCAAAATGCCCAGATTCACCAGTTAGACTGGAGAGTACACCAGAAACTGCCCTTTGGACATGCCTGAATAAGTAGAGTGAGCTGTTTTTCTGATTGACTGATGTGGGCGAATAGAGAACCTTGTCCTTCTGGACAGTATAAGGGGGGCTAGTGCTAGGGGCATTTAGTGCTTGTTATGAGTTTTAAGCAAGTGCTGGGCTGTAAAATGAATGGTTTGAGTGCTAAAGTTAAAGGTTTGTCTAGTTCCAAGGGAAAAACTGAAGAGTAGACTTCGTGGAATCGGGAATAGTTTAACTCTAGCTAACCGACGCTGCCCGGCGCGCAAAACCGTGCAAATGCATATTTTATATCAGAAATATTAAAGAGATACAAATTAGCCCAACATGGCCAATAAAACTACAGTTTCAGGGCAGAAACCACTCCTTCAAGGGCAGGTAGGCTGTTCAAAGCTCCCCACTCTCACTGGTGAACAAAGAAACTTCCTTTTTGCCCGAGTAACCTATGGCCAAACACAGAAGCTTAAACACTGTCCAGGTATCAGCAGGTATCTGAAACTGGAATTTTCTAGCTTAGTAAGGTGGGAAAATAGCAAGTTTTTTTTTTTTTTTTTTTTTTTTTAAGAAAACAGTACAAACAAATGCAAAATCACTTGTATAGTGCAGTAATGGCTATCGCACTTGAGTGGGAAGTCAGTAACAGTTAAAAATACAATTTACAGCAAAAACTAATTTTAAAGTGCAAGCACAAATAAATGCAATTTCAGTGTAAAATGAGCATTCTAAGAAGCAATAAATACCAGAAAATGAGAGTTTAGGCAGAAATAGCAATAAGCTACAAAACAAATGGTACAGAAACACCCTAAAGTCTCTCTTTTTGTCTCTCTGGCATTGTAGGTCTCTGCAGGACACCTGGGCAGGATCTGCTGAGCTTATACAAATACAAAAACTGTGCAAGTGTGGTTTTTATATCAGAAAGATTAAAGAGATATAAATTAGCTGAAAATGGCCAATAAAACTACAGGTTCTGGGCAGAAACCACTCCTCCAAGGGCAGGTAGACTGCTCAGATCTCTCCACTCTCACTGGTGAACAAATAAACTTTCTTTTCGCCCATGTAAGGTATGGCCAAACACATAAGCTTAAACACAGTCCAGGTATCAGCAGGTATCTGAAACTGGAATTTTCTAGCTTAGTAAGGTGGAAAAATAGCAACATGTTTTTTTTTTTTTTTTTTTTTTCTCAAGAAAACACTAGAAGCAAATGCAAAAACACTTTTATAGTGCAGTAATGGATGTCACACTTGAGTGGGAAGCCAGTAACAGTTAAAAATACAATTTACAACAAAAACAAATGTTAAAGTGCAGGCACAAATAAATGCAATTTCAGTGTAAAATGAGCATTCTGAGAAGCAATAAACACTAGAAAATGAGCGTTTAGGCGGAAATAGCAATAAGCAACAAGAAAACCCCCCAAAAATGGTACATAAACACTCCAAAGTCTCTCCTTTTGTCTCTCTGGCATTGTAGGTCTCTGCAGGACACCTGGGCAGGATCTGCTGAGCTTATACAAACAGAAAAACTGTGCAAATGCGTTTTTTATATCAGAAAGATTAAAGAGATAGAAATTAGCTGAAAATGGCCAATAAAACTACAGTTTCTGGGCAGAAACCACTCTTCCAAGGACAGGCAGGCTGTTCAGAGCTCTCCGCTCTCACTGGTGAACAAAGAAACTTCCTTTTTGCCCAGGCAAGGTGTGGCCAAACACAGAAGCTTAAACACAGTCCAGGTTTCAGCAGATATCTGAAACTGGACTTTTCTAGCTTAGTAAGTTGGGAAAAAAGCAAGATTTTTTTTCAAGAAAACAGTAGAAACAAATGCAAAAACACTTTTACAGTGCAGTAATGGCTATCGCACTTGAGTGGGAAGCCAATAACAGTTAAAAATAGAATTTACAACAAAAAAAAGAATTTTAAAGTGCAGGCACAAGTAAATGCAATTTCAGTGTAAAATGAGTGTTCTGAGAAGCAATAAATGCCGGAAAATGAGCATTTAGGCAGAAATAGCAATAAGCAACAAGAAAAAACAAAAAAAAATATTTATATCATCATTACAGGTTCATTCCTTGGTTAATGCTGCTGATAAATTTGCCATTTCTGGGTTTATCTGTCTGATGCTCAAAGAACACAGCCAGTGCATGGGTATGCAAAGGCTGATAATTTTTTTAAACATCACTGTTACTGTTTGTATATGTTTAGCTTATTACCTTTTCACTTAAATAGTGAGTGTGTGAGCAATTCTCTGCATCTTAACCAGGGTTATAGAATGTTATGCATGCCTCAATCTGCCATGATCACCCCCACCTGCTGGTTCTTCATCTGATTCTTCATGTGTGTCTATTGGCTCAATCTGTAATGCTGGTAACTACAGGACTTAGCCTTGTTCTCCCTACTGCAACTGTTTTCTAACAACAGTTTTATATAACATGGCACAGACTGTCAATGTGTTGACAGAAGTTGCTTGGTCATACATATAGAGCACCTCCAGATATATCCAGACCTCAGAAAAATGACTCAAGGAAGCCAAAAGGATGCAGTATAATAATTCTAGTTTGAGTGTGTGGATTGTTGTAACCTTGCTCATTGGGGTTGTGTGGGTTTCTCATGGGTGTCATGAGCCAAGGTTCCAGTGTATAACCTGCATCCACACTAGACGTCCTTGTGGAAGTTGCCCCTAAAGAAACTTAGATGCTGGTCACTGGAGTGCCATATGTGTGAGTTACAAAACTGCCAGGGTTACCTGCACACTCATTATAAATTATCAGTGTGCATTACAGCGCACCTGTCAGGTTTTTAGAGTGGAAGTCTTTTCTGTTGATGTAATTCCTTCCCTGTTTACCAGGTGGGGCTATTTCAATATGTATGTGGTTTTTAACCCCCAAAACCTCATGGAAATGTGGTATAGCATATAAATGTTGCATGGTGGTAACTCTCCAAAGAAGTACATGGAAATCAGATATGCTCCCTTACATGTTACATGATTGTATTGAGAAAGTGATGTAATATTCTTGAGGCTGAGGCCTGTGGCATCCCCAAAAGATCCCTTCTGGATCTCTGAAAAGTGCTTGTAAGTAGTGTATGTAATGCTATACATACGTTGGTTAGCACTGTGATGGGTTTTCTTCAATTTTCATGAGGCCTCATTTGAAGGTAGCAGATGTAGATTATATGCCCTAGGGTATCCTTGTCCACCCTGTTGTCATCTATTATTTCTATCTCTTGAAGTCCATGGTAGGTCAAATGTGATCTAAACACTCCCTGCCTTCTAGGCAGAGGTCTGGCTGCTGCTTTAATAGCACCTTGCATTAAAGCCTGTTTTACATACAGATTAGTGAGAACAGCAGCAACCCTTAACATTTTCTTAAGTGTGTTGGTGGCTGTATATAGCGTTGAATTCAGGACTAAATGGAGTGAGATGTATAGGCCCACGTTACACTTTTAATCCATCCATCATAATGATTTTCTTCATTGGCATCTAATTCTTCTCCCTACTCCTTTTTTAGTATAGTCTGCCACTTACTCTTGTTCTACAGCCAGGCACAATTTATAGAGCTGTTTAATAAATAACAAACAGTGAACTCATCGCTGCTCATCATGCAAGTGGGTTTAGCGTGAAGTGTATGCAATCATGGATTACAGTCTAAGTGTTTCCTCCTATGAGCCTATGATCCTACAGCCAGGCACAATTTGTAGACATGTTTAATAAATAACAAACAGTGAACTCATCGCTGCTCATCATGCAAGTGGGCTTAGCGTGGAGTGTATGCAGTCATGGATTGCAACCTAACTGTTTACTTCTATGACTTAGAGCCAGGCACAATTTATAGAGCTATTTAAAAATAACTAACAGTGAGCTCATTGCTGCTCATCATGCAAGTGGGTTTAGTGTGAAATGGATACAATGATGAATTGCAGCCTTAAGTGTTTCTTAGTGGATGAATATAATACTTATATAAAAGGAGGCATTTTCCATTGTAGGGAAGCATGTGCATGAATAAAGTACCATTTTATTTAAAGACCAGCAAGAATATAACAGAGTATAAATATGTATGGGACTGTTACTATGAGGATAGAATCCACCTAGTTTGGAAGATAGATTTCAGCTGTTTACTAATCTCCACGGACCTTTTTCAAACTCAGCCTGGGAGCAGTGTCTGCTTAAGTGACTTGCTGATAGTCACACGGTTAGGTAATGGAAGTGGAGAGATTCAAACCTTGCAACTATATGGCCAATAATTCAAAACTGGATAATTTAGCATTGGAAGTTAGTTATCATTGTAAGCTGGGATGTGTAGCCTATTCTCTTCTGCCTCTGGATTTATACACAAAATAAATTTAAAGAACAGCAGCATGGATTGCAAGGAAGTGTTGTAGTAGCATTTATTTTCCTTTATTTAAGATGGTCTTGTATAAGAGTAATGCAATTAAAATTTGAGAAGGATTGCAGAAGGCAAGACATCATCAGAATAAAAGTACTCCTTGAACATATGGAAGGCTAGGATGCTGTTAATTATCTGGAACAGCAGTTCAGACTGATTCCTGACACACCTTTTAGCCTAGATTTCCAAATTATCCACTCATCCAGGGCAAAGGTTAGGAGTGACACAGGTTGCATCTGAAACCTATTGTATAAACTTCTCTTTTTTTAAATTAAACAGTTATTGTCAAAACATGCATTAGACATGAAGGCCATTCTGCATCTTGTAAGAGAGTAGAAATGTTTGGGTTTGGGGGGGACACTGTGTGTATGTGTATGTGTGTACTGTATGTGTGTTGATCGTTCGCAATTTTGAATTTCGTGCTTGTGGTCCGTCAGTCTTCTCGTCTTCTCGTCTAACACCAATACTATAGACTGTGTAACTGTGACAATAAAGACAACCCTGGAATATATAACAATTGTTGGAGTGTATACACCAACAAAGTCAAGTGCAGATGACCTAGAGGAATTCATGCATTTCTTACATGAAACACAAGTGGGAAGAATAATATTAGGTGGGGACTTACATTTACCAGAAACAGACTAGAATAATATTGATTCAACAATGTTAGTAAAGAAATTATTCTCAGAGTGTATTCAGGAACAACAAATGCTTCAGATTGTAAACAAAACTAGCAGAGGACGGAATATACTAGATATTGTTTGTGTTCCCAAAGAAATTACTGTAACTTCAAGTCAAGTTTTACCACCATTGATGTGCAGTGATCATGGGGTTATTAAGGTTAATTTGTTGCTAGATAATTCTGCCAAACTGAAATCTAAGTCAATGCACAGAAGGTGAATTACAGATTATAGGGAACAAAACAGTTACTATATAAAACTAACTGGAGTGAGGTGTTCAGTGGAAAAACTGCAGATGGAATGTGGAAAGTTTTGACAGAGAAATTGGTTGAGTGCAAAAAGTCAAGAAAATGTTTAACATCAGGATCTAGGCACGCAACATCAGGGGGTATATTTCCATAAGAACAAGATACCTGATTAAGGTGAGAGACAAAAAATATAATAAATGGAAGAGAGGTCGAGCTACAACTTTGAAAACTGAAATAAACAAGCTGGACAAACAGATTAAGCATAGTGTTAGACAAGATCAAGAAAAATTTGAAGAAAATTTATATAATTATATTGAGCATAATAGGAAGCCTTTTTATAGATACATAAGATGTAGAAGGAGTAAAGATACACAAACTGATAAACTGTGGGAAGATTCCAACATTTATTCTCAGACACAACAGATTATATATATATATATATATATATATATATATATATATATATATATATATTTACAAAATCTTATGCAAAACAGTTTGGCTTCACAAAAGGGGTGGTAAATTGTCCTAGTGACATCCAGGTAACCCCAGATATTGGAATCAAATTAGATTATATTGAAAAAGAACTGTGCAAACTGGATCCAAACAAAGTGCAGGGAGGAGACGGAATAAGTAACAATGACCTGAGAACACTTCAGCAAGAACTTACACTACCATTATATTTATTATTTACTAGGTCATATAAATATGAGGAGAGTCCTCAAGATTGGAGACATGCACTTATTAAACCTGTCTTTAAGGGAAAGGGGAGTAGGACAAACCCAGAATCATGTAGACCCTAATGGAGAAGTAATACTGGATAAGTTATTGTCAGAACTGGATAGTTTGGGACTTGAAACCATATATCAGCATGCATATGTTGAAAACAGATCTATTCCAACCTGTAACATTATGTTCTATAACAATATAATAACAGCTATGAATGAAAATTGTGCTGTGATGTGATTTATATAGATTTAACTTTAGCATTTGACAGGGTCATACACAAAACACTTATCAATAAATTAGTACAACTAGGTATTGATGTGCTGTTGATAAGATGGATAGCTGCATGGCTTACAAATAGGACATGGCACGTATCACACACCAACTGGACATGTGAAATCCTTGGTTACAGTTAAGGTGTCCCACTGGGCTCTGTCCTAGGCCCTTAGTTATTTAGATTGTATCTTTCGGACCTTACTTTTTAATCTGAGGTGTCCTACAGTCTATATGCTGATGACCTGAAATTGGGTAAACTGATTATTTTTTTTCAATAATCATTTTTATTGTTTTGCCAAACCATTATACATTTCACACACTATTTACATTATGTACAATATTGCTTCCAATGTTTTAGTTCCATTTTGAATTTCCCTATAATACATTAAGAGTAACTATCATTTAAACCAAGTACAGGAAATTAAAATCACAAAAAATTAAACATAAAAGCATCTACAATAGACAATTATAAACCAACTCAAGCCAATAATTTGTATTATTTCTACATTTTCTATCTAATCCAAGAATGTCTGGAATCCAAAAATGTACCACGGAGCCCTTGTACCAGCAACAACAAGTAGGTAGTCTTAACGAATTTATTTATCACAAACGTTTTCGCCGCACAAAGGTGCAGCTTCCTCAGAGAAAACAAATTAACAATGAGGTAAAAGTGCACGCCTTTTATACAAAGCAAAGGAAATGACAACATGATAAGGTGAAACTCATTGTAGTAATTGGTAAACAAGTAGAAGCCTTCACAAGAACAACTTGTTCCTCAAAGAGAAAATGCAAACATTAATTCATGTTAGTAATGAGCATTTCAAAGTGTGGAATGTTACCAAAGAAATAAACATAAAGTTTAAAATGACATATTTAAAATTCTTAAAATATGTGAAAGAAATCATAACGTTAAAGTAAAAATTCAACATAAAAAGTCATTCAAATAGCAACTCATAAAAAAGTAAGTATAATATGCAGTAATGGATTAAATCTTAGTAAAAAAGTAATGGTAATCCATTATAAGTATGAACCATAATGAGCAACTGTGTACCTTAAAGATATTATTGTATAAACAACAATAATAACTAAAATCTAGGCAATATTTAACATGAGAGGTGCTACAACAAAGGCACGTCACATGAAGTCAGAAACAAAAAAATTTTGTATATTTTAAAAAAAAGTCTTTATGTATGCATAAGAAAGTAAGGAATATCTACAAAGGGGGTACTACCTTAAATAGCTCCTCAATTTGAGTACTGCTGAGATGTTACAGTTTTCGTTAAACCCGGTAGCAAAATGCGTCTAAACGCAGTTGCCACTCCAGTTCACGTACTTCTAAGAGTAGAGTTATTGGGCCTCCCGGATGTTATTGGTCACTTGATCTATGGCCATAAACGAGAAAGAGTGCCCAGGGTGGTTGGCAATGTGTTTAGCCAAAGCGTTAACGTCAGAGTTTTTCTTAATTGCATACATATGCTCATAGACACGGTCCTAAGTCTGTGATCAGTCTTTCCCAGATAAAATGAGGGACAGCAATCACAAAGAGCCAGGTATACAACTGATCTACTTTCACAGTTGAGTGGAGCTTGGATTAAAAACTTCCTGTCCCTTATAGTGTAGGTCTGCCCTACCTTCATTTTGTAACACCAGTTGCAAAACCACATGGGTACATCCCTGTGCCTGTTAAAGGTTTTTAGTTAGGTCCCTCTGTAGAAGTTCCTTAAGATTGTTGTTCCTCTTGAAGACAAAATTAGGACAGGGGCCTAATTTCTCAGAGAGGCCAGGACTCCCCAACATGAATTGCCAGTTTTTCTTAATCAATGCAGTGGTAGTCTGAGTGTTAAGACTAAATGTGTGGACGTAACTAATGGCAACATCACATACATGGTTGGTCAGAGAGATGTCATTAGGAGAGGGGGAACACTCAATGGGTGACAGTAGTGTGTTGTTAGAACTAAGGTCAAGTAGTACATGGCTTTGCAAGATAGGTTTATAAACTCCGTTTATCCTTTTGGCTGTAACTTCAAGCCTAATTTCATCAATGAGATTCCTCGGTAACCCTATTAAGGAACATGTTACACAAAAGTGTGCATTCGTTCTGGAAGGTGTCAAAATCACTACACATTCTACCAGCCCTAACCATTTGGCCCTTCACAATAGATTTCTTTTGTTTGAAGGGATGGTGGCTTGTGAAGTGCAAGAACGAATTACAGTAAGTTGGCTTTCTGTAAACACAAGATGTGTAGGTGTTCCTTCCTTTCTCAACTTTACATCGAGGTAATCGATTTCTACAGGTGAAAATTAGAAGTGAATTTCAAGAAGTCAGTAGTACCATTTAGAAACTGTAAGAAGTCTACGTTTCTGTGTCATTACCATGGAAGAGGATGAAAATATCATCCAGGTAACGTGTGTAAAATTTCACTGTCTGCATCCTTTCACTGGAAAAAAGGAAGTTCTTTTCCCAAAAACCCATAAAGAAGTTGGCTGAGGCCCCACAAGGAGCCCATCGCACGCCTTTTTCTGTAAAAGTAATCCTTATCAAAAAGGAAGTAATTACATGAAAGGACTATGTCCAAGACTTCTGTAACCAAGTCAATTTCAGTCTGTGGTGCTCCACAGTCTAAAAGCAGGAGAAATCCATTCCACAGCTTCTTGGTGTGGAATGGAGGTGTATAGTCAACAACGTCGATGGTGAGGAAATTATTCCCATCATCGAACGGAATGTTGTTGAAGTTGTCTAAAAAGACCAGGAGTCTTTACATACACCGAAGGTCCTTCAGGTATTTAGACAGGATAGTATCCACCAATCTGGTGCTGGGATATGTCATAGATGATCTACCATCAACCAGCGCATGCATGGGGGGATTATTAACATCCTTATGGACCTTGGGGATGCCAAACATGACTGGAATTTTGGCATAGAGATGTCGATGTAATTGTAAGTTTCTATGTCAATCTTACCCTGCAAGAACAAGTCACGGAAGGCGCCTCATCATACTATGGAGTGCGGTGTATTTCATTGAGAGAAGCAGGGGAATAGGCAGGTGTGTTAAGGACATCGAGCATTTTTTCGTTATACAGTGAATTGTCCATAATTACAAGTCCACCCCCTTTATCAGGTTTGACTACTCGAACTGGGTAATGGCATAATTCATCTAAGAGGGAGACTTGTTCTTTAGTAATGTTATACGAGGAGTTTCGGTATAACTATTACATGCCTTAAAGGAATGTCTGATGTCTGCTTCACAGATCCTTTCAAAAAGCTGGAGAGAAGGGTGGATGGGGGGGTTATACACACTCGGTAGTTTGAGAGAATCATGTGGCAAGGCAACTTCATTGCTAAACAGTAACTTGAAATTTAACTTTCGGACAAAGCATTTTAGTTCAATAAGTTCCTTGGATATGTCACCCATTTTACTAGGGACAAATGTGCAACCAAGGGAAAGTAACTCAACTAATTCCTCCCTTAGTTCCAAGTCTGTGAAATTGTAAATAGTGAAGTCCCCTTTACGATTAAGTATAATTCTCGGACCTTGATGTAGGAAACAAGGGTTAAGGTCAGCAGTCGTGGTGAAGGAGGAAGAGACACCTGCTGTGTAAGAGAAATGAGAGTCCGAACAGTCAAGAACTGAGAGACCAGGGGAAGCTTCTTCCGCTTCTATCTCTTGTTGTGAAACTGTCGGTGGTTGCGGTTGCCTAAAAAACTGTTGTTGTTTTGTTAGTATTGGTCCTATTTGTGTTGGTGTTATTATTGCCTTGATTACCCTTCTTAAACCCTTTAATCCTGTCACTGCGTCTAGGGCCTACCTCGTCCACTACTACCTCATCTTCGTGAAAGTGAGGGCTGGCTGAGACAGGGTGGGGTGCAGGGTTAGGATGTTCCTGGTGGGTACTAGTAGTAGTGTTGTGAGATTCAGAAGCCTGTAATTTAGGATATGCAACGTTATCCTGATAAGCCAATCTGTCTCTGACTAATTTTTTATTTTGTTGCTTTAGTTTGACAAGAAGCGTGTTAATACTAGAAAGGGTACGGTCATAGTCGAACCTGTACCTTACAAAATTCAAGTCTGCTTTAATCTCCTTGTCTAAAACATCAATCTCCTTCAGGAGAACACAAACATGTTGGTTATAATGTTTCACAATAAGCTGTAACAGATCTAAACCTTGCTGTTGAAATAAGTCTTTTAAGTCACAAAGGAAATTGTTGTTGTTGATTAAGCCTGAAGGAGAAAAAGTACTACGTAGACCTGTTGGAACAAGTTTCTCATGAATGCACTGGTTAAAGTAACCAATCTCAAGCTGTAACTTTTAAGTTTGAGAATTTTACTGTCAAAGATCTTTAATTTATTGGACAGTGACTCATTACTTGAAATGGTATCATGCTGATCAGCTGTACTTTCCATAGGGTTAGAAAAAACAAAGTTGTCAGTATTTGTCATCCATTCAGATAAAATGAATGGAGCATTCACATTGTCAGTCTGGCCTGTTAATGAGCCAGTGTTAACAGCTGCAGCTATACGTAAGAAGAAGTTGCAGGCCCAGTGGGCCAGGCAGAGTTAGTTGTATTGTAATTAACTGAATGTTCTCCACTACTGTTAATGTCTGCACCTAATAAAAGGGCAGGAATACCATTAGGAAAAGTACCTGTAGTTGCCTCCAAATCTTGTACCACTGTTGACAAGGCCAGCAGATATAGATGTAGAAGGCGGTGGTGCATTATGTTCATTTGCAGAATGAAAAGGTTGTCCTGCCGGTATTAGAGAACCAGAGTTCGCCTGTGTAGTATTAGTGGCTGAAGAGCCTTGAGTAGATAAAGGTATAGAAGCTACCTGGCGGTTCCTGTTGCCATTAATACCTTCCAGTAAGTCAAAGTGCATTAAGCATTGAAGTCTTTCCGACAGTGAAATCAGCAAGGCAGGCACATCAAGAAGTGGATTAGACTGCTTCCTTCACTCCAGAATTAAGAGAGATGCGAGGGCTGCTGGGACTAACAGGGCTCCCTGTGGCCATGAAAACAAACAGGCAAATGCAAAAGACAAGAACAACTGGAATCCAAAAATGTACCACGGAGCCCTTGTACCAGCAACAACAAGTAGGTAGTCTTAACGAATTTATTTATCACAAACGTTTCGCACAAGGTGCAGCTTCCTCAGAGAAAACAAATTAACAATGAGGTAAAGTGCACGCCTTTTATACAAAGCAAAAGGGAAATGACAACATGATAAGGTGAAACTCATTGTAGTAATTGGTAAACAAGTAGAAGCCTTCACAAGAACAACTTGTTCCTCAAAGAGAAAATGCAAACATTAATTCATGTTAGTAATGAGCATTTCAAAGTGTGGAATGTTACCAAAGAAATAAACATAAAGTTTAAAATGACATATTTAAAATTCTTAAAATATGTGAAAGAAATCATAACGTTAAATTCAACATAAAAAGTCAGGAGGAGACTGATACTAGATTCATGGCAGTTCTGTCGGAATTGAGACCACAACTAGGAAATGATTTAAAGAAGACATTTTGAAATTACATAAAAGCACCTTTAAACGCACACATTGCCAGTGGTTATTTTTTATACTGCATTTGAATCCATCGATCTACAACATCTTTTTTGACGTTATTTGCACATATGGTCAGGGGGTCACACCAACAGTGATTATTAGCAAGAGAAAATATTCACACCTCCGGGTGGCTAGCCTTGTTGTGGTTGCCCTTCCATATTGCACACACATGTACACTCACACCTATGACCCATTTAGAGTATCAAATTCACCTACTGTATGTATTTGTACTATATAAGGAAGACAGCGCACCTGGAAAAAACCCACGCAGACACAGGCAGGACATGCACGCTGCACATCAGGTACCCCAGCCATACCTCCCAACTTCTGAATGCAAGAAATCTGGACAAAATTGAGGGGGCAAAGGCCTAAAAATAAGAACATATTTTAAATATTGCTCTCATAAACTTAGAAAGATGCTAGAGTAACAGTTTTGTTTTAACATATTTGCTGGAGGATATAGTCGGAAACTCAAACGTATGTCATTATTTAGTGACTTCAATCCTCAGATCATCCCGGTGATTTGCCAGAAAACCACAAATGTTATGAAAAACAGACCAAGAATATGAGCCAAAACTCTAGACATTCTGTGAAAATCTGGACAGTTGAGAGGAATGACTCCAACTGAGGATCGAACTTCAACAGAGACAGGAAATCCAAGTGAAACAGTAAACATTTTAGGAAATATATTTCAAGAATGTACTGGCTCTCAGAATTATTCAAAACACCATTCATGTATTCATCATAACTGGATTTCCTGACAGAGAGCCTGATTTCTTGAATCTCATTGTATGTTTTGTCTTCTCTGATCCCTTGCCCTAGGATTTCATGGTAACTCATAGACGGAGATGTCCAGTTCTATAATATGTGGAGCAGATGCATCATCATGAATGATGAGATGAGAGAACTCATGATACTTCTCTGCATGGAAATGAGGATGCAACAGTCATATCACCCTGGTTTATCATATCATGCAATGCAGAATGCCTGATACTTCATAGAACTATTTGTCTATCATTTCTATGTGTTGTGCAATTTTGCAGTGTTCATTCTAGCCATAGAAACACTTGCAGATGTATTATGTTAGTTCCATTTGTATATGTGTTTGTAACAGACATGTTAGTGAATTCTTGGTTGTTTGGTGGGAGACTGATACTAGATTCATGGCAGTTCTGTCTGTTCGGAATTGAGACCACAACTAGGAAATGATTTAAAGAAGAAGACATTTTGAAATTACAGATAACACTAGTAGTGGAAAGTTAGGAAGGAATAGCAAGAACTTTCAAAGAAGAGATGAGAACATGGTAGAATATACAGACATTAGAGGTAAGGTATGGATGAACAAGGTGGGACTACGGAATATAGAGTAGGTGGCTAGATGATGTAAGAGCTGGAAGAAGAAACTGGGAATGCAGCAAAACAGGACACAGAGGAAGTGAACAATGAAGAAAAGAAAATTGTCATGGGCATAAATCCATAGAGTAGTTAAGGGATAAGATGTAGAGGAGACATAAGGAGAGGTTACAATAAATTCAATCTCAGTACTTGGAATGAAGAGTTTGAAAAATGAGAGGACATACTGCAACAATAGGGATAGGGACTTGGAAAGGGTATAGCATAAGTTAAAAGAGAAAACAAAGGTAATCCAGAAGGCATGTGTCAAATCTGGTATCCCACCTTTGACACAAAGGGTGAAAGGTCTCACAATAAACAGAGTAGAGAGGATTAGTCCTGGTAAAATAACTTTAGCAGATCTAGGAGATTCTCTTTCTCAGTCTCTCTCTCTCTCTCTCTGATGCCCACCCTGTGGGAGGAATAAAGAAGGCTTGTTGAAATTTCAAGTACTTTATTCAGTTAAGTAGGTAGATGAGTAAGTGGACAATGGAGGGATAATAAATAAGACTGTCTTAGTAAATGATCCAATAGAAATTATGTTATTAATGCAAATAAGTGTATGCTTTGTAAAAAGTTTATGAGGCCTGCTTATGGAAAATATAGTGTAATAATGTGAAAAATATTGAACTAGGTTACAAGGGTGAGGGAAAAAATGCAAGCCCAAGTAGCACATGTACCTACAGGCATCTGAGTGGAAATCAGAGTATCTGAAGGAAACCTTCAACAACACCAGAGATATGCACATACTGGCCCCAGGATTCAATAAACTCCATATAGGAATAGTGTTATTCCTACACAGAGTGAATGGTGTTCACATCTGCATAGTCTTCTCAGCAGCGTGCCATTCATATTAATGAAGGCTCACTACTGAGAATGGGCACAGACACTGAATGACTGCAGGGGGCATGTTGCAGCAGTATCTGCAGATCCAAGATGGCGCCTGCACTCTCAAGGTGCCGTGGACACTGAAAGCAACTAATAAAACACTAAAACAGTGTCTGCATACACTAAAATAGTTAGTAGGACTGGAAATAAATGCAGTGAGTGTGTGACAGGTACTATAACACATGCCCTGCATTTTGAAAAAGCTGTACAGCACTTTATAATACGTTCAGTGTCTGTGGACACTGAAAGCTGGAGTGTAAATGGGAAGCAATGCACGGGGTGAGTGACAGGAACTATAACACACCCCCTGCATTGTCAAAGTGCCGTATGGCACTTTACAGTACAAGTGTGTCTCAGACACACAGCCATACCTGTAAACCTCTTAGTGCCAAAACTCCGAACAAAGAGCAACCAAAAGGGGGGGGCAAAGGTCCAAAAATAGGGACATATTTGAAGTACAGCTCTCATAAACTTAGAAAGTTGATAGAGGAACAGGATTTGCATTAATGTACATTTGCTTAGGATTAGAAGTCTGAAAGTCACATGTATGCCATTATTTACTGACTTCAATCCTGAGATCACCCCACTGATTTGCAGAAAACCACGAATATTATGAGGAACCAAACAAAAATATGAGCCAAACATCTGGACAGTCTGCGATAATCAGGACAGTTGAGAGGTATGCACATACCTCAGCCTCTTCTGCCATAAAATCTGGATAAAGCCATGAAATAAATGTGGGACAAAGGTCCCAAAACAGGGCAATTCTAAAACATATTGCACATACAGACTTAGAAAGTTGATAGAATGACAGCTAGTGCATTACCAAATATGAATCAGCATTAGTATTAATATATGTAATTAAAGTGTATGTATTATTTTTTTTTCCATTATAAGTGAAATTTAAGCATAGCTGAGCGGGTTTGCACATTGTGGCACTTTGCTCAGCATTGCTTAAACATCTCTTAGGAGCTAAATACAAATCTATAGTTAAAATTGTAGTGGTTAGAGTTCTAGCTTTGCATGCAGCAGTTCACGGTTCAAGTACCAAGACAGGCCCTTCATTTTTACAAGAGAAAGCATTGTTAAACATTTCTTTTTATTTTCAAATGATGTAGTAATTGATATTTGTTAACCAGGGTAGTGTAGCTGGTCCATAATTGAAGTGTCAGTGGATACATGCTGTGAAACCCTATGTAAACACAAGTGTCCCATACAATACAGTCACACCCCAAGGTAATGTCATGCAAGCACATAAGGGGATGTCATGTAAAGTAAAATATATACATTTAATAATATGTCAGTAATGAGTAATTAATGTCCAGTTCAAAACTGTTTTTGACCTGAAAAACAGAGCAATGCTTAGCAGTGCTCAGCTCTGCTTAGTCGGTTTCAGCATTGCTTAGAAGTCTGTTCTAAGCATATTCAGACCAGCTGAGTGAATTTTCACACCACTACGCACTGCTCAGCATCTACCACTTTAAACACTGCTCAATTCAGCTTAGCAGGTTTGCGCACAGATGAGTTGTGCTCAACATTTTCAAAATTGTCCAATGATGGAAAAGGGCAGGAATATAGCCTTATTTAAACTGCACAGGTGGGAATACAGCCAGAACCTGTTGTAGTTTGATCTCTGCAGGAACTATGTCTGGTGTTGGAGAGAGAGCATGCTTCCAGGTGCAGTGCTGGGACATCTTGGAGTCCAGGGTCATGCCTTGGCACCTTGTTAAAAATCATGACACCAGACTGCTGCAGGGCCAGTACTAGTCCTCACGGTATAAAGTGGAGGCCTGCGACCAGCTGGCACATGATTTCAACAGTGCTACTGGAATCCCAGGAACTGGTGAGCAGGTATGGCATCATTATGCTGACCTAAAGTGCAGGAAGGGGCTGCTCTTAGCCCAATGGATCCAAGAAGCTTGGGACCAGAATGCCCCAGTAGTTTGTAAGTATCTTATCCATAGCTGTATCAATTCTAGCCTGAGCATGTGATAGACAGGTATACATAATGTTTGTTTTATTCTGCTACAGATGCAGCAGAGAAGGCTAGCAATGTGGAAGTCCATGCGGACAGACTGTCAAGGCTGTGCCAACAGGCTGGTGAGTACAGATCTATCGTGCAGTATATAGTGTAAAAAATAAGGAGAAGTACATTGTTTACTGCCAGTAGGTATAGTGTGTTCTGTGTCTACTAAATAAATAAAGTTTGTCAGACTAATATTGATCTACAGGATATGCAGTTATAAAGCAATATGTCATGTTACTCATATAAAGATTTATACCACAAATAGTTGTGTTTACTCTGGTATATTGTTGTAGAAATAGAATGTGTGCAGGTTCTCCACAGCAAATATGGCTTTGACAGCATGCATTAGCTGAGGTTGTTCTGAGAACCAGCTGCTATGTAAAACTGTAGATTGTGGAGCTGTAAAACAAGATAAAAATGAAATATAAAATATGTCCTGCACTAAGATTTGAACCCTGAATAGTAATGTATAATGTATTATAGTGTGTCCCCTACAGCACTCCCTTGTGATAACCTTTGCTTTCCAGTTTGTAGTATCTCAAATGAGTAATACACAGTTCACTATCTGTCATGCATGAATCTCAGGATTACAAGGTCAGACTATCTAATCAAGAGAGTTGTTGCTATTGTTCCTTCGGCTTTTCCCGGTTAGGGGTCGCCACAGCGGAACTCCAGTCTGCTAATGATTGGCAGTAGATTTTCACAGTGCCGAGGTGCCAGCTCGACACCCAACCTTCAACGAAGGCATGCCCATTCATGCATGTCTTTCGAACACCACTCGACCATGGGGAGGACATGCAGACTCCACACAGAAGACGCTCCAGCCGAGAATCGAATGGGAGAACCTCTTGCTGTGAGGCAACCAAGAGGGTATTAGGCAGAAATCAGTCAAACAAGAGCCAGCAGTTCCCCAGTAGCTCAGTGTGATGAGAAATAGCTTTGTTGTTTAGTTTTGCACACCTAGATTTGGTTTGAATCCAAGGAGTTGTACTAAGATGTATGCATATTTACACTCAAGAAATCTTGAATATTTGTAGAAACAGTCAGGTAGCGTTAACAGATATTTTCTTCACAGGTCTTACAGGTAAAGAAATGTTGTAGTAGCTGTAAGAAGGGTATACTAATACACCATGTACAACTGTTCCACTGTCCAAACCCATGCCTGCAAATGACAGCAGGATAGGAACATACACCATGCACTCTTCCAATACATGTCTCTCATGTATCACACTATCACAGCTAGTGGTCACTGCTGCCAAAACCTTGGACACAGATAGGAATCCAGGTGAAGTATACCAGTAGCACACTTACACAACATCAGTGCAGGGTACCCCTTCTTTGTCATATATGTAACCCTGACATGTACGAGTCCCTTCTAGTCATGTACCCAGAGTTGTCACAGTTTGCCCCATACCATTCCAGGTTGACAGTTTAACAGATATGTATGTGCTACAGAAGCTATGGGCCATATTTAGATGTAAAGTGAGGGCAGACCTGTAGAGTATTGAGTAGTACTGTTGTGAAAAATAGAAGCCTATACAGTTGTTAATGGACTTTTTTCTCTTCCCCCCACCCCTTATCTGCATCACTAATTATTATTCGTATACTACGGGTATGTATTCCTCAAAACCTAATGTTGGGACATGTGTTCTATTATTGTTCATGTATTTAATCGGTTGCATATTAACATACCTTATTCAAATACCATTGTTGGTGGCCTGTTGCCGTCAGTGTGTCTGGCATTCTGCTACAATGCTTACTGTTCTTCCATTTATGCATGGGTTCTGTTTGCTATGCAACTGTTTCAAATCTATTGTTTTGGGTTGATGTGAGCACCCACTCATGCTGTTGTAACTAATTTTGACATGTTGTGTTCATGAGTAACCAATAAAGCGTGAAAAACCTCAACACCATAGCATGTTGGGGAAGGCAGATCCCAGTGGATCCAGCTGTCCCGCCTCATCTGACCATGGCACCAGGCCCCAGCATGTCTGGGACCCAACCTGGAACTCCCTCCCTCACTTGGTCCTGCACCACCTTCAGGTGGAAACACCCCAGGGGACAGGGCCCATCCCCCTTCTGGGCATGAGCATGGAGAGGAGCCTGTCACCCACCATACATTCCGGGGTATGGTGTGCAGTGTCATCCACTTAGAGTTGGATGGACAGCTGAGTCAAATGGAGGGCTGCCTGACACACCTTGAGAAGCAGGCTGTCCTGTTGTCCAGCCCCCATCGAGCCACCTTCAAGGCCGTAAAGGTGCAGTGCTGACTGCCCATGGGTGAGGACCTCAGTCCCACTGTTTCCATCTGGGGGCACATGGGCTTCTGATTCCCAACCATCAACCCCCATCCAAGGTGTTTATCCCCTTCATGTATCATACACCTCCCCTGTCTGCTGTCTTGTCTGTCTTGCCTGTCTGCAAAAGCAACCACTCCTACCCAACCTACCTTCCAAGACATACCTACACCCTTTACCTAACATCCCACTCTCACCTTAAAAAGGGGGGGCATCTGTCCCCACAAAAAAAATCATGACCCATACATAGCTCTCCATTTTCCCCCATGTACACTGATGTAAATCAATTCACCCTTGAATTGCTCAAGTAATGTATGTCACCCACACCTCTCCCTGTGTGGTGTGAGACTCTAAATTCCAAATTGTCCACATCATTCACAGCTGTTGCGGCAGAAGAAATGGAAAGCTACAGTCCTTTCCTACACCCATCCTGCACATCCCTATTCAGTTTTCCTAATGTTTCCCCCCCCCCTGCTTTCCCCCATTTCACCACTTTCCTATCACTCCTTTTGTTCCTTTTCCTTTTTTGAAATTAATGTGGGTTTAACCAGGAATTAGCACCGCTAAGCAAAGCTAAGGGGATTTAGGCATGTCTTAGCTTCGCAATAAAAATACTTACAACTGCCTTAATCACTCTGTCTCTATCAGCCCTTGTTCTACACAGCAACAAAGAACTCAATCCGGCCAAGTCTTGAATGCAGGACCCTGTGCACTACAATCACAGTAATGTACTACTACACCATTTGAGCTATGAAAATTTCTAATGGTTTGACAAACATATCATGCATTGCAGTCATCTAACATAAGGGGAAAAGTAAACATCCCTGGCAAGTCTTGAACCCAGAACCCTGTGCACACCAGTCGCAGAAGCTACCACTACTCCACATGAGTTGTGAGAACTAGTAATGCATCAGTAACTATATCATGCAGGATAGTCATCCAACATTAGGGAAAAACCTGTATGTGTATATATATATATATATATATATATATATATATATATATATATATATATATATATATATATATATATATATATATATATATATATATATATATATATATATATATATATATATATATATATATATATATATATATATATATATATATATATATATATATATATATTTATGGGTCTATGTTTCTTGATCGAAATTTCACAATCTCGAACAAAAAACATTGAGATCCATTAAAGAGAAAGTGCACTAAATTGAAAGTGCACTTTTACAAATGCCAGTTCTCCGAACCAGGGAAAAAAAACTACTTTAAATAATATTTTGCAGGGGGCAAGCCCCTCTGTACCACCCATGTGAGGGGTTGTGGCCTCCACACCCCCCCCTACTTAAATATACTAACTCAGAGATTGCACTACAGTGGGGAAAAGAATATATTTCCTTATCCCCACTGTAATGTGCTTTGGAGAACCGGCTTTTGCAAAAGTGCACTTTTGATTTAGTGCACATTCGCTTAAATGGGTTTGATCTTCTGGTTGTCGAGAAAGTGTGTTTTTGACAATCAGAAGTAGACCTATACATATACATATATATATATATATATATATATATATATATATATATATAGATACATACACACACACACACACACACACATATATATATATATATATATATATATATATATATATATATATATATATATATATATATATGTATATATATGTACATGCAACCTCTTAGTGCAAGACATCTGGACAAAGCTTGATGAAGTAGGGGGACAAATGCCAACAAATTGGGACATAAGTTAAATATGGATTTTATAAGCTTTGAAAGTTGATAGAGCATCACAGTTTGTTTTAACATATATGTTCTGATAGATTTCAAGTCTGGAACACAAATGATTGTCATTATTTAGTGACTTCATTACTCACATCCTTCCAGTGATTTGTCATACATCCACAGCAGTTATGGGTAACAAACCAAAATATGAGCCACACATCTGGTCAGTCTATGAAAATCTGGACAGTGGAGAGGTATGAGTACAGTCATGTAACAGAAGGGAAAAAACACTGAGAGATACCATCCATTTCACCCAGCACCTTCTGAATTACAGTCAGACCAACACAGCACTATACCACATCAGCTCTGGGGAATTGCTCATACATTTACAAATATATCAAGCACCACGAGGATGTAACTGTAGGGAAAAAACAGACATTGTCGAGAAATGTTTGACCCACAACCATTTGCACCACAGTCACAGCAACATACCAGTAAGGCAACTGACTCTACAGTATAACAACTGTTTGAACAAACATATCCTCAGTGCCAGTCACACACTACTCTTAGATATACTGCCCCATGTCACAGTGTGCTTGGAATCCTGAGGTGTTAAGAGAAATGTCTCAGTCTGCCCCTACAAACATATACAGCTGATAGACCACCAGCAGCTGTTGCAGCATGCACAGTCAGATAGAAAAGGATCTATAATACACACAGCTGCCCCTCTCCCTACTCAGCCCAACAAACATGTACACACTACACTGCTACATGATCTTGACAGTCTGTTAACAATGGCTAAACATAACTAACGCTCAACTGTACAGATTTCCCCAAAATATCTAGTGTTTGGGACCATATTTATGGCCTGTTCCTCATATCATTTCTGAGATTCTGCTAAATCACTGGGATGATATCAGGAGTGAAGTCACTAAATAAAGATATACAATACCACTGAACATGTTAGTGTAAGACATCTGGACAAAGCCTGACATATTTGGTGGACAGAGGCCCAAAAATAGGGACATATTTTAAATAATGGTGTTATAAACTGAAAAAGGTGGAGTGACAGGGTTTGTTTTGACATAACTTATTTGAAGGATATGAAGTCTGAAACACAAATGGTTGTCATTATTTAGTGACTTCAATCATCAGATTATTCTACTGCTTTGCCAAAAACAAAACTTGTCTGAGGAACAGACCAAACATAAGTGGTAAACCTCTGGACATTCTGTGGAAATCTATACAGTTGAGAGGTATGTCATATACATATCAGTGTCACACTTCAAATCATGCAGAAAATGCATGTCCAGACAAATCCTATTAATCTAGCAATTGTATAACTGTATAACAGCAATACTAACAATCTGTCCCTAAGTCTGTAACTTTCTCTCCCATTTAGTTGGGCTTTCTCCAGTTTTCTTGCTCTAAGATGTATTTTCTCCTACCCTCTGTGATGATGTAGCTCCCACACCTCCATAATGTCCTTCTCACAGGCAAAGAAAAGGAGCAAATCCCACATGAAGGACTTAATTATAGCACTGTATTGCTATGCCATTAACTAATGGAAAGACAATACAGCTGTTCTGTATGCAATTAGCAAGTGAAAGACACCAGTTGTTGCACAGGCCATCATCTTTTCACGAGCATCACCCACAAAAGGCAAGCTGCTGTCTGTGCAAAACAGGTCTGAACCTTTCTATACAAAGACAGACTGCAAATATGAAAACCTACATGCCTGCATTACTCTGAAAAAGAAAAATCTGCAGCACTATAGCAGGTATGTCAAACAATTAAGCATGTAATGGAATGCAGCAGGGGGGGGTGCAATAACGGGAAATAGGAAGTTAAACAATAGGTCTCAATAAGACTTGCCAGACAGGCATGTTACTGTCCAGCAACTATGGCCATCCCTACTGGCTCTGTCTGCACTGACATAGAGCACAGCTCTGGCCCCTGAGTCACCCCAGCAAAGGCAGCTCACATATGACTACTACTGGAGTGTCTGTTGTACAATACCAACTGTAACACTACCAAGCCAGCTAGCTGGAATGTAAATATTCATATGTCACTTGTGAATGCTACTATGATACATATGCTTTTCTTACAGATGTAAGATACCTATATAGGGTATGTGCATAGCAAACTACTGGTGCAGAAGTCTGTCTTGAACTGTATGTTACATACTGAGCTCATACCTTTAAACTGCCTGGGGTTTTGTAGACTGACCACATGTTTGCCTCATATTTATAGTAATTTTCTCATACAGTTGTGTTTTGCAAGTGTAACTATTTTTGGGCCTTTGCCCCCTCCCCATTTATGTGTATCTTTGTGCCGATGTCTTGCTCTAACAGGTTGAGAGGTGTGACTGAACTGCAAGAGTGTAAACACAGTGTGCCATACTGACAAATAACAGAAATGTAGATCAAGTATTACCTGTGCATGTGTATGTAGTAATAGTAGTAGCTGGAAGCCTCAAACATACAGACATGAGTTGCACAACATCAGGTAAATATGCTGTACTTGTTTTACAAAGGTGTAATTTGCATTTCAGTGCATCAAACAGACATAAATGTCTACAGCAACAGGTTGTTGCATTGCCTTGAAACAGAAATAATTACTAGTTTGATTATAATTACTAGCTTGAAACTGAAAAATTGTTTAACTGTGTCATGGCTTTGTGTCCAAGCCTACACCAAACATCTATATGAGCACCTACATAGCTGTATGGACTCAGCAATACCTGACTGGACACAATCTTCTCCCCCAAGGTAGATTAAACCTCTGTGGTGGACAGCAGAAATACACAAACCCCATAATAAGTGGAAATATTGGCTGTACAGGGCCAAGAAGGAGCAGGTGCCAAATTGGAAGGAATCTCACCTTTGTCTGAACAAGCAAATAAGGTCACAAGTGAATTCCTCTAAGGCACACTTTGAGTACAAATTGGAATTATCCACCAGGGCCAATCACAAGGCCTTCCACACATATTCCTGCAATCTCAGAGGCAACACCCAAGTCAGCTTTAAACTGGTGGTCAATAACACCACATACACATATGTCATAGATATAGCCAACCTGTTGCAGAAAGGTTAAGTGAAACAATAATCCCCCTGTCCTCCCATCATTAAAGAAGGACATGCACAGCACCTGATCCCCTCCCTCATCATTAGGAAGCAGGTCTGTAATGCCCTCTCATGGGCAACAAACTGAAGTCTCCATGGGACCTGATAACATCCCTGGCTGCATCCTACATGAACATGCATGAGCTCTCAGCTCCATTGCACACTGTAGTCAACCAAAGCCTGAGCACCGGTGTTATCCCATCTGCATGGAAGACAGCCATTGTCACTCCTCTACACAAAGGTGGAGCATCCACTGACCCAGACAGTCATATGCACATCAGCCTAACTAGCCTGATCTTCAAGACCATGGAAGGCATTATCAAGGACCTTATAAACAGGGACATCAGCAACCTCAAAATGCTTGAGCCAGCACAGTTTGATATTGTCAAAGGGAGATCAGGTCTGTTAAATCTGGTTGACTGCTTTAAAGCAGTTATAAAACACATGGATGAGGGGAAGATGGTGCACACTGCTTAACTTCAGCCAGCCAAAGCCTCTGACAATAATCTCCAGTCAGCCATAATACATAAGCCTACACAGCTAGACATCAACCTGTATTTTACCAGAAGGTTAGCTAACTGACTCAATGACTAATGGAAGCCATCCCTAGTAGTAGACCATTAAAGAGCAGTGTACCCCAAGGATCTGTCTGTGGCCCTCTACTGTTTGAGATATAATGTTCTGGGGTGCAAGACAAAACCATTGGTCTATGTCTGACCAGGTTTACAGATGACTGTAAGCTGGCCACTGTCTTACATACCCCTGATGATGTGAGCATCCTCCAGGAGGTTCTTACCCAAATTAATCACTGGTGCCAGACACATTGCCTCAAACTGAATGCCAGGGACTAAATCATTATTCCTGTTGTGGTAGATGTCATCCACACTAGTTATGACAGTAATAACAATGTACTGAGCATATAATCAGGTGTGAGGCAACTTGTGCACCAAGGTTGATAGCAATCTGGCAGTTTCTCATCATGTTAGCACCATTGTACAGAAGACTGTCTACATGACACACTTCACAAATAAGGGTATGTCAACCAGGAGCCAAGAGGCCATAGCATCCCTGTACTCCTCCCTTATTAGACCCATTACCGTGTACAATGGCACATTTGTCATGTACCTTGCCAACCACATGCAGCAGTTGAATTGACCACAGACATTCCTGACCAGGAATATCCAGGGTCTACAACACCTATCCTATGCAGATAGGATGAAAGCCCTGTCACTCTACTCAATGTCATTCAGACTAATCATAGGTGACATATGTCTGGCTAACAAGGCCATTCCCAAACCAGCATTGCTGAAGTGTGTGCATAACTGTATGACAACCCCCACTCACCCAACCCACACATAAGGCCCTCACATGGTCTGTGACATGAATAGTACTTGTTGGCAGGACTGGTTTGTGTCTCAAACAATACACTGTAAAATACACTCCCTCCCCAAGTCTGGCAGAGTACCTCTCTACCCTTCTTTCAGAAGAAGCTGTATGGCTGCATGGGAAACACAGAAACACCACTAGGATCCCACCTGTGTCCCAGCTGAACAGGGGAAATGGGTGTTGACTTTGAAGGGATGTGGGCAAACATTTGGGCTAGACTTATGAGGACATCTGGGCCAATAGTCTATCCTATGAACCTACGCACCTAGTACATTACACATTTCCTGTATATATTGCAGACTGTCCTGCAATGTTGTCATATATGAATCCCAGTGAGTCTGAACTGTGCAGTTACTGCATTGATAGAGTATTCTCTTGTTCCTTTATTAGTTATTGTCACATATCATTACACCTTTTCATTGTGTCAGGTCTGTATAGCACTAAGTCAGCTCTTAGAGTATTTGCATATGCACATTGTGACACTGTATAGCTCACTCCAATAGCCTTGGTTTTGGTCACACTTTTTGTTTTGCTAATAGGCTCATCAAACAGTAAGATTTGTCACCCTTTGTCGAGGGCCTTACAGTAGCTTTTACAGAGATGGATTGTGGCAGTCAGAACTACTTTAAAGTATGGGGTGAAGGGCCCATAGGTAGCAAAGTTGTGCTAGACTTTAATAGGAGTGCGTGTGTGTGTGTGTGTGTGTGTGTGTGTGTGTGTGTGTGTGTGTGTGTGTGTGTGTGTGTGTGTGTGTGTGTGTGTGAGAGAGAGAGAGAGAGAGAGAGAGAGAGATTCAAAACTCAAATAGCAAAGCGTGTGTGTCAGCTACTTGGCCAGGGACTCAAAGTACTGGTTGGACAGAGAGGGTGACAGATGTTTTGGATTGACTGCTCTGCTGAGATGTTAACCTCATAGGAGTGCCAGTGTGGAGTGTTATTGGAGTTGTGGAGAGAGAAGGAGAAACGATCCCCACAGTCACTGTGACCTCTTTGTGCTCTGAAGGATGATGTACTTTAATGTGCATGTACTTGTCATCCTGCCAATGTGTACATCCCCTCACTGGTGGTAGTGGGGAGTGTTTAGGTTCCGTGATGATTGGGCCAGTGCAGGCATGACACACTGACAGTGCGTACTGATGGATACAGATGGCATATCACATCCTGTACCATCATTGACCCCCCTCTCAGTCTGACAATGTCATACAGAGCTATTTCAAAGATTGTACAGGTTTCCATGACCATTCCTGACATAATCTGCCTAGGTGAGTGTGTACTCTACACCTGTATCTGATTGCTTCACACCTATGGCTAGCATACCTGATGACCGCTGCAGCAGGACAGCAAGTTATGGGTTGTAGTAGTGGATGGATGCTGGCACTGGGTCAGCAGCAGTGTGTACATACTGAGCATACAATGTAAGGAAATGGATACAGTACCAGATATCCAGGTACCATCACTGTGCCCCCAGAGGGTCTGGCATGCCACAGACACATTCCCCAAACTATCTGGGCAAACATCATGTATTGTTCAACTGGTGTGCAGAAATACACATTTTTCTGGTAGTGGCATCTGCATCTCTCAGGCACATTTCCACAAACATCTGGGTGCTGATGATGTCACACCTATGAGGAGGTACCCTACAACACATATGCACTGATCTCAGTTACTGTGTAGCTCAAATGTTCCTGGAATGTCCACATGCACCTGTAGGAGCACTCACCTATTTGTGGTATGTAGGCTTGAATACATAGTACTGTAATGCAGCCCATAGTGGACTACCAGCAGTCAATGGCACTGAAGTGTGTGGACACATAACAGCACAGTCTGTCACAGCAGACAGGACACTAATGTTATTTCATGTACCATACCAGTGTACTAGGCTGTGGGCCCTGAGCAGCCATATCCCTAGGCCACATGTTAATACATGTGTATGCAAGGCAGCAGCTGATGCCCCCATCCAACAGGGACACAAGTGGTATCCCAAGGGTGTATCTGCCATTAACCATCCAGTTGACCATGTTATGCCTGCAAGGGTGTGGGTACCTACTCTGCCTGATGTGGACAGGGTGCCCATCCCCCCACAGGGTGAATATGTGTGACGCACATCCAAGCTTCCAACAAGGCCAGTCCAGGTCACTCAGCAGGTGGAAGCTCTGCGCGTGTGTGTGTATGTGTGTGTGTGTGTGTGTGTGTGTGTGTGTGTGTGTGTGTGTGTGTGTGTGTGTATGTGTGTATGTGTGTGTTAACATTGTGGAGCATGACTTGCACTTGTGCAGCAGTCCCAGCAATGTGGAGTGTGTTATTGCCTGGCATGCCAGAGTGAGTTAACTCTTGAGGGGTATATATGACACTGGGGAGAGGGTTCCTAATAACCTATAGGTGTACGGTAGATGTCTCATGGACTAGTATGCCCTGGTAGGGAACTTTTGTGATGTCCCCAGCTGCTGCATGTGCCATGTGATGTGAATGATGAATGAAGGATTATGCACATTAATGGTCGTCATTAGGGGAACGTGAAACATCAGGATCTGGAGTGCAATACATGCTGTAATGCCATTATGGTGAAACTTCCCCCCCACCCCCCACCCCCCCCACACACACACACTGGGCTGATAGATGGCAGGAGTATGATATGGGTGTTAGCAGTGGATAGTGCTAGCAAACGTGAATGTTCAGGATTTGTACATAACGCGGTGCCTGATGTATGAGGTCTTGTGATGTGTTTCCCTGTTCATGTCTTTTAGGTGGAATACCTCAACAGTGGCAGCAACCACTTTCAGATGCTGAGACTACAGCAATCATGGATGCCATCAGACAGCATCACACAATCGTATTTGGAAGGGGGATTCAGCAGCTGCAACAGCGGACTGTCCTGTAGTCAGACCTAGTGGCCACTGTGAACAATCTGGGCAGCATGGCCGAACATATGCACAGGTCAGGCACAGGGCCACTGACCTCATCCATCATGTCCAACAAAGAGCTGCAGCTGTGGCCAGGGACCAGACAGCCACAGGCGGGGGTCCTGCTACAAACCCCCCACACCAACAGAGGAGTTCCTCGCCAACCTTGGGGCAGCCACCACACCCCAGGAAACCATACAATCTTATGCTGTGGAGGTTGGAGAAACACATTCAGCAGGTGAGGAACGTTCAGGTAAAGCCCCAGTGGACATCAATTCAATACTGCATCGTTAATACTGGCATCCTTGGAGTATCTAGACACATATGTCAGGTCAAACTGTATTTGGGTTTTGTAATGCACACAAGTGCACATCTATTGTGAATGGTAGCAAAGTGTGTAGTATCAGAGCTTGTACTGTACATGTTCAGAAATGCATCATTTATCCTGTACCAATGTCACATGTGAGTGAGCTGACAATACCTATCCCCCACAACTTCATAGGTCCCTCTGGTCTGGCTGGAGAACAGCTGCCTGAAGCTGGTGAGTATGGAAATGTCTTGCTGTGGCTCACCAATACCCTATGTATGTTAAAGGCATGCAGTTTTCCATGCACACAACTGTTACTCTTAGCCATATTGCAATATGTGCATGTTCACTTGTGGTGGGGTAAACTGCAGTGCATCACAGTGTTCATCACAAGAGCCTATTCACAGGAGCTGTAACATATTGGCACATATGTTTCAGTAGGTGTTGCCACTGTGCTATACAGGCATACATCAATATTGTGTACATGGGTGCAGTGTGTGTTAGGTGAAGGTCCATCACATAATACTACTCCTCATCTCAGAGGTATATATTAGTAGCAACATTTAGTGGACATAGCTGCACTGCATGTTGTTGAGGACCTGCCCGGAGTGTGTCTTTTATGGTCTGTTTGTGTGTTGTGCATGTCATCATTCAGCAATTGTGTGGTTTGTATAATGCCTTTGTGCCATCTTACCTGTATGTGTCTGTGTGCGTACGTGTATGTATGTGTGTGTGTGTGTGTGTGTGTGTGTGTGTGTGTGTGTGTGTGTGTGTGTGTGTGTGTGTGTGTGTGTGTGCATGTGTGTTTGCATGCATGTGTGTGCACAAGCATGTGTGTGTGTGTATGCATGTGTATCCACACGTGTGCGCATGCATATCTGTGTGTGTGTGTGTGTGTGTGTGTGTGTGTGTGTGTGTGTGTGTGTGTGTGTGTGTGTGTGTGTGTGTGTGTGTGTGTGTGTGTGTGTGTGTGTGTGTGTGTGTGTGTGTGTGTGTATCAGCAAACATTATAGTGCAGATATTAACTTACATATATTGTCTTCATTGCACAGGTGAACATGGAAGTTGGGGTATCTCCCCCTAGCAACCTGATGTCAGTGTCTTAGGGGACTCTGATGATGATGGTGGTGATAGTGAGGCACAGGTGGGGTTGTCAGGGACTGAATCTGTGCCATTGGTTGTCATCCCACTTTCACCCAAAATGTCCCCGCACACAGTCAGTATGCCCACACATACCCAGTCCCCAGCAGCCACAGGTAATGGACAGTTGGAGGGTGGTGGCATGGAATAGGATAGTGGGGTGACTATGATAAGTGTGAGTGTAGACACTAGCCATAGCCAGACAGCAGGTGAGGTCCCACACAGATGGATGGACAGGGGTGCTCGAAGGAGGACTGCTGTCCATCAAGCCCCTGTCACAAATGTCTTAGCAGGTGTCACCAGATGCATGTTTCAGTCTGTCATGGATGCACAGGCACGTTCTGAATGCAACACCAGACAGATGCTCAGGGTCATGAATGCAACACTTCCTGTCATGCGTGATGACCTCCACAGCCTTGGTTATTATGTTTCTGTTGTGGATAGATGGTGGGGTGAGACATTGTCATTGCTTGACCATACAATGTCTAGGCTTGAGCATGTGATGGGAATAGGGTGTCGGCCACGTGGACGTAGGTCAGCAACAAGATCAACTGGGGTGCCATGTGACTGTGCACATTCACACTCCTGAATTAGCAGTACCACCAGCACTACCGAAGGGAGGGTGCTGTGCACATCACAACAGAGCAGGCCATGGTCACGTGGTCCTGGCCAGTACTGTCAGGGACGTGGATCCAGCAGTCACCATCGGGGGAAGTACTGCATCTGGCCTTGGGCCTCGTGGTGCCATTGAGACACTTGGCAGAACCAGTTCCCATGTCTGTGGCCAGAGACAGTGAACTGCACATCCTGCCATGTACTGTCCACGGCTTTCCAACATACCCCTGTGTAGGGCATCAACATGCTTGATTGTGTGCATACAAACACTCACACATTTCTATCACAGGCAGGTCACCACCAGACACACACAGCTACTCCGCACGGCCCATTTGAACAACACCCCTCCAGACACACACACACACACACACACACACACACACACACACACACACACATGATGTCAACTGTATGGCCCAGCCTAGGCCTCTGGCAAATCCGCACCACACCCTGTGCATGTGATAATACCTGTGCCACATCCCTGTTATCAATTCCTTCAATGCAGGGACATGCTAATATGGGTCTGATGCACAGGGTGAAGATAATACAGTGTAGTAATGTAATCCTGTGTAAGGTGTTGTCTGCTGGCAATTGTTATGGGTACATATCAAAGTGTACGTATCTTTTATAACCATGATGCATTATTGCTGTTAGTACTGCTGACTGATTGTAGTCTCACATACTGTATTGTGTTTGTGTTCCAGGTGTCTGTGTGTCTGCAAGCTGTGGGCCTGCTGACATTACCAATGATGAGTATGGCAGACTGGAAATATAGTGACCTTTTAATAGCCAAGGTACAGCTGTATATGTACATGTTTGCCAGGTGTGTGTACAGGCAACAGTGTGTGAGGGACACTGGGGTCAGATGGTGTCACCTTGCATACATACCCCTTGACACAGCCAGCTAGCTTTCATACATGTCACCTGGGTGTTATGTAGTACCACAGCTCATACATACAGAGGAGATTACTTGAATACTGGCACTAGGTCACATACAAGCCTAGCCATTACTTTAACCTCAACAGATTCACCTATCTTGTAGGCACCAGGTAGTCACAAGGCCTTCACATGTCTACATATTGTACACACACAGGTAACACACAATGTGTGTGTGACATTATCAAATGTGGAGTGTAGGACATAACTTGTAGTATTGTGACAGATGGCAGCAGTTAGCATGCCCACGGCAAGTGCAACGCACAGGATTTCCTATGGTTTGCTACTATGACACCTTCTTTGTGTGACATTACCTTAGCTTATAGTATTTCTCATAAAACTAAGGTGCTTCTGATGTGTAATAACTGCTCTATGCAATCAGTACAGAACTGTATGACATGTTTCTTGTCCTACAGTCTTGGGACCTCTTTTTACTGTTTCACGTTGTTGTCACAGGTTACACCTTGCCAGTCATGGACTGCAACCTGCAGGGTGGTACAGACACACCTCTCAACTGTACAGATTTCCACAGAATGTCCAGATTCTTGCCTCATATTTGTGGTCCATTTTCTCATAAACCTGTATTTTTCTGGCAAATCATTATCAAAAATTAATAAGAGACATTATGTGTTGCAGACATCATATCTTCCAGACTATCTATGCTAATGCAAAACCTGTTATTCTATCATCTATATAAGCTTCTAGGAGCAATATTTGACATGATCCCCTATTACATGGCCTTTGTCACCCCATTATTTATGGCTTTGTAAATATGTCATGCTGTAAGAGCTTGGGAGGTATGGGTACAGATGGTGGCCATACCTCTGACCTCTGCATATATCTGCAGGTCATCCTGTCTGACACATAATTTCTTTCCATCTGTCATAAACCTGTGGTTTGCTGGCTAATGTTTTGGAAAATCATGACAGACTCACATTGCAGATTAATGACAGATATTGTCATTTAACAGCATATACCCTTTCTAAGGTGCATTCATGCGCATGATATATTCTGCTATCTATTTCCCATATGTGACACAGCAATATGTGAAGGGTGTGCTCAATGTTTGCTGTTTTCCCTAGCTTCCCATATGGCTTTAACCAGATATCTTTCTGTGGTTGAGAGGCATGCTGGAATATACATACACACACACACACACACACACACACACACACACACACACACACACACACACACACACACACACACACACACGTTCTGAGTACCTTTGAAAATATAGTCACCAGAGAGATATATGATAAATATGGGTAACAATGAAGGGGGTTTTAAGTACCATTATAATTTGAAACAAGAAGAAGCGACACTGTTGGAAAATTTAAAAAGAGATAACAATTTACGATTTATGGAACCGGACAAGAGAGGGGGGTTGGTTATCTTCAACCAGAAAGATTACAAAGATGTTTTAACCAAAATTCTGGTTCAGGAGAATACCTACATCAGTGCATCCTATAATGAGATTCAGATTTCTTATCACAGGATTGATTCGCTTCTGGAAGAATACGCTTTAGAAAAACATATTGATTTAGTAACTTACCATTTCCTTAAACAAACCCACCCCATTATTCCAGGGTTTTTTGGTATACCCAAAATTCATCAAACCATTCTCAAGTCTCCATTTAGACCTATTGTTTCAGCCACGGGATTGCAGACACATCCACTAGCTGTTTTATAGATCAGAACATCAACAAGATAGTCAATCACCAGGAACATCTTATTAAGGACTCCTGGAATTTTTTAGGAAAGATTAACAACAACCTATGGTCCAAGGACAGTTTATTTATAACAATTGACGTAAAAGATTTATTTTCTTGTATTCCCAGGAAGGAGGGTTTTGAGAATTTTGAGGAAAGTATCCATAAGTATTCTGAATTACCTTTGGACAAGAAACTTTTGATCTTGGAATTAATGGAGGTGGTGTTGGACAACAATTTTATCATCTTTGAGGGTGAGTTTTATAAACAGGTGAGTGGTGTTGCTATGGGGGCGGCTTGCGCCCCCATTTACGCCAACCTTGTTTTATTGGAATGGGAAACCAGATTTGTTTTTTCAGAGCGAATTCTTTAGTAATATTAAAGCTTATTTCAGATTTTTGGATGACATTTTTGTGATCTGGGAAGGGACTCCAAAACAGCTTGAAGATTTTATAGTTTACATTAATGGTTCTACATCTTTCTTGTCCTTCACACACCAAGTACACAGCACCAGTATTAGTTATCTGGACATTACCCTTATTAAAACCATCGGAGGTTTCAAATCCAGGATACATAGAAAATCTACTTGGTGTAACAGTTACCTCCATTTTGACAGCCAACACCCATATTTTCAAAAAAGAAGTATTGTCAAGGGGCAAGCTGTCAGGGTGGCAAGGATGACATCAGATTTTGATGATCTCCTACAGGAATTCAACCATTTGGGTGAAATGTTCCTCGAGAGAGGTTATCCAAAAGAAATGTTAGGTGAAATCCTGGGTGAAGTGTACCAAGGATGGGGTACCCGTTATAAACCATTACTTAGCCAGCAGTTGTCCTGCCAGGCCCCGAATGCACAGGAATGTAAGGATTTTATGGGATCATGTTCCATTGAACACAACAACTTTTCTTCTTTTTTCAAAAAGATTTTGCAGGACAACTGGTCTATTCTTAACACCAACTCCGATATAATGGAGGTGGTAGGAAGTAAACCTACCTTTATACATAAGGTGGCTATCAACTTTAAGAGAACCCTAGAAAGAAGGGATATATCCTCCAGGCATGACAGGGGTACCCATCCGTGTGGTAGATGTACCCAGTGCACTTGTATCCATTTGGCAGACAGTATTTCTTTGGACAATGGTCTTAGAAGCACAGTGACATTTTGTAAGGGGAATTGTCAGACCAGGATGGTTGTTTACTTGGCAAATTGTGCCCATTGTCCATGTTTTTATGTGGGCAAAACAGAACAGGCACTTAAAGAAAGGATATATGAACATAGAAGCGATATTAGAACTAAAAAGGAAACCAGTGCCCTCTATAAGCATACTTTGGTTTGTCAACATACTCCACATTTTAAATTTGGTATCATTGATTCCGTCAATATCGACCTAAGGGGTGGGGACAATAAGAATTTGCTGTTGCAGAAGGAGATTAAATGGCAATTGAGACTCAGGTCAAATATCTATCCTGGTCTCAATGAGTATATCAATATAAAGGTGATACTGGTAGGCAAAGCTCACAATGTATAAAATGATATCAAAATCATATAAGCATCCAGCCCGATTCTATATCAGATAAAAACAGATTAAAAATAGATTAAAAACAGATTAAAAACAGATTTACATATCTATTTGGTTAGATATGTACCTTTGGGAATCAGGGGTGAGTGTCCAATTTAGTTATGTGGATTACTCACTTATATTATTCATAATATTTTCATCTTGGTTGGAAACATGTATTAAATACAGGAGTTTAGAAAGGACCAAACATATTAAGATTCAATGTGTCTTTTTAAAAAATTTTTTTAAAAACTTTTTTAAAAAATTCTTAATTACTTAATTGTTTGATTTTATTGAAAGATTGATGGGAGGGTTTTGTATATATAAAAAGTATCTGTACCAGTGTGATTTATCTGATGAAGTTTGCCTTGTAGCAGACGAAAGCGCTTATGTTTTATTGTGATCTTCAATAAACAGACTTGGTTTCTCATCTTGGTGGAACGGATATTTACTTATTTATCATCTATATAAGCTTCTAGGAGCAATATTTGACATGATCCCCTATTACATGGCCTTTGTCACCCCATTATTTATGGCTTTGTAAATATGTCATGCTGTAAGAGCTTGGGAGGTATGGGTACAGATGGTGGCCATACCTCTGACCTCTGCATATGTCTGCAGGTCATCCTGTCTGACACATAATTTCTTTCCATCTGTCATAAACCTGTGGTTTTCTGGCTAATGTTTTGGAAAATCATGACAGACTCACATTGCAGATTAATGACAGATATTGTCATTTAACAGCATATACCCTTTGTAAGGTGCATTCACATGCATGATATATTCTGCTATCTATTGCCATGTGTGACACAGCAATATGTGAAGGGTGTGCTCAATGTTTGCTGTTTTCCCCAGCTTCCCATATGGCTTTAACCAGATATCTTTCTGTGGTTGAGAGGCATGCTGGAATATACATACACACACACACACACACACACACACGCACACACGCACACACACACGCACACACACACACACACACACACACACACACACACACACACACACACACACACACACACATATTCATGACCTGCCCCTGCTGATAGCTGAACCTCTACCGGCCCAGTTTTACAAACAATACTGCTAGATACATAACAGAAACACCACAGAAGTAATGTAGTGTTGCAATGTCTGCCAGCACTATTTAAGTGGGTGACAATTGCAGGGGCTGTTAAGGTTGCCAATGGTGGGTTTAGAGGCCCCTAACATGGTAGAGCCACCTGAAACACACACACACACACACACACACACACACACACACACACACACACACACACACACACACACACACACACATAAACACACACACACACACACACACTGCTGCATGAGGACATGCATTGAAACACATATGCACACAGACTTGACACTACCCATATTAAATGACCCACATATATATTTATGTACAATAAGCAGTAATATGATTATTGCATACTCCACAGTGCCTTTGTGTTAGAAATTGTGTAACTGTGCTTGTAAGGTGGATGACATCTGTAGGGACTGCAACTAGGATGGCAATGGGGGAGTTAACATGGTGGAAGAGGGACACAAAATGGCATAACCATTCCATACACACAGTAAAGACAGCCACAGAGGACATGCATACAGAAACACATACACAGTTGCCAATAGATTAGTAACCCTAATTATCCACTTGTATATACTATAGTGCTACGTACACATTGCATGCACTACAGAAATTATATGCTGGGGACATAACTTACTACCTTTTACAACAAGTAATCTTGGGAATGCCTTCATGGATGGTGGGATAAAACATCCAAAATAGCAGCTGGTCTCATACATTGCTCTTATATACCTGGACAAGTGATAGAGTAACAGACTATGTATCAGCAGGATGTTTCAAACAGGTACGAAGTCTGATGCTGACATGTCTGCCACTATGGTAACTGTGACATATTTGGCAATGATTACTCATAAATGCCCATGTTAGGGGACACTGACCACATATAGGATGCAAACATCTGTATATTCTGGGTCTATATTATATGTTCAAAGTTTGAAAGCTTCAAATGTTAAATAATCAAATTTAAATGTCCGAAGCTTCAAATATCGAACATATAAAAAAACAAACAAACAAAAAAAAAAAAAAAACAAACAGAACTTACACAGTAATTGCATGCACCATAGAGCTTATAGGGCTGAAGAGTGTATACAGGTACTTCTAAGGTGAATGGTATCATCGAGCTTTGTAAAGTAGGGCAATGGGATGTATACTGGGTGGAGCACACCTCAAAATGGTAGAACCTACACCCCCAGGGATATGGTACACACACACACACGCACACACACACACACACACACACACACACACACACACACACACACACACACACACACACACACACACACACACACACACACACACAGTATCACAGTTGCCAGTATTGAGTTTAGAACCCCAACCTATCTAGTTATTTGTACTACAGTGTTACACAGTTATTGCACATGCTATGGAGCTTATAGTGCTGAGGGCTGCCCAAAGGTACTTTTAAGGTGAATGACATCAGCAACCCTTGCAAAGTAGGTTAATGGGAAGTGTACTGGGTGGGAAAGGCCTCAAAATACTTTAACCTACAAACATACACACTTACAAGCACACTTATATGCACACACATACACACATAAGCCATAACTGAGATTATAACCCCTACTTATCTATTTGTTTGTACTACAATGTTACCCAGTTATTGCACATGACACAGAGCTTATAGGGTTGAGAGCTGTCTAAAGGTACTTCTTAGGTGAAAGACATCAACAGCCCTTGTAAAGTAGGGCAATGGGAAGATGGGAAGTGTACCTGGAGGGAAAGGCCTCAAAATATTTTAACCTGCAGATATACACACTTACAAACACACTTATATGCACAAACACATTAGCGAGAACTGAGATTAGAATGCCTGCCTATTTCATTGTTTGTATTATACTGTTATGTAGTTATTGCATGTGCCACAGAGCTTATAAGGCTGAGGATTATCCAGAGGTACTTCTAAGGAGAATGACATCAGCAGCCCTTGTAAAGTAGGGCAATGGGCAGTGTATTGGGTGGGAATGGCCTAAAAACCTTTAACCTATAAACACACACAAACTTACATTTGGCAGGATTGAGATTAGAACCCTACCTATCTAGTTATTTGCACTATAGTGTTACACAGTTATTGCATGCACCACAGAGCCTATAGGGCTGACAAGTGTCCAAAGGTACTTCTAAAGTGAATGACATCAGCAGATCTTGTACATTAAGTCCTTTGGATGTGTATAGAGGGGGAAAGGCCTCATAATACTTTAACATACAAACACAAATGCACACAAAGGCAGATGATGTGATATTGCAGCCCCCTACCTCTGTACTATTACACAATAGGGCTCACCTTCACACTGGCACATGTGACTGGTTACAACTGGTACTCAACTGTCCGCAGCAGGGCATCACTCTATGCCTTTCAGGGTATCCCCATCTATGACTCAATCTCTGTCTGTCTCCCTGTTTTTCTCTATATATATATCACTGTCTGTCTCTCTCTTTACCATGTCTATGTGTGTGCATGCTTGAAATATTATTATATGTTGCCCATATATATGTCTGTTAATCACACGCAACAGATGCAGATATATCACATATGGGCCACCTACAGCTAGCTGAGGGTAACTCTGTCTGACAGGTGTAGGTAGAGACAGTTAAGGTGTACATAGCTGTCTGTAAGCAAAGCCTTCTATGCACAATACAGTTATATATTCCAATGTGGGTTTAGACATGGACTGTAATTCATGCCCAGTATGACCTTCTATAGTAAGAGTGGGACTCCATTCCAGAGATAGTTATACTCCAGTCCAGTGTTTTGTGTGCTACAGCCATACCTGTCATTCTGTTAGTGCAAGAAATGTGGAGATAGCCTGCCAAAATGGGTGGACAATGGCCCAAACATCGAGAGATACTGTAAATAGTATTCTTATTAGTGTAGAAAGTTGCTAGAGTAACAAGGTTTGTTTTAGCAGACATCTTCTCACATATATTTCATCTGACACTGAAATGTATTGTGTCATTACTTACTGATAGATATCCTCAGATCATCACATGCTTTACCTGGAAAATACACGATGTATGATGCACAGACCAAAATTGTGAGCCAAACTACAGACATTCTTGCCCAATCCGGCCTGTTAAGAGGTGTGGCTACAACCGATTGGTTGATGAAGCTGTGTAAACAGTCCAGCACCTCAGTGATATACTGACTGGGGATCTCCTGCTTGTGTGCTATTCTTCTTAACTGAAAAGCCATATCCTGGTGTGGGTACAGAGTACATGCTACTGAGCAGAGATGTCCATTAAACATGTGGTATCTTTCACATAGCACTGTGATTTCCAGCTATGCAAGTGGCAGAGCAGTACAGAGTAATGTGGTGAACCTCTTGACAGACATTTGTTTATAGGTTGATAGACTGATATGAGGTTACTAGGCTATTGGGCCTGAAGGCCTTATAACCTTTGCAGACGAGAGTGCAGCCCATGTTAAGATATGTTAGCACCCAGTGCCCCTGTCCAGCAGGGACATGGATGGAATCACAGGACTGTATTTTCTGTTTACCATGCACTTATACAGGGAGCACTTCACAAGGGATAAGGAGGTACTCGGCTTGATGTGGACAGGGAATGTAGCCCACAGATGGGAGATTCTGTGGGACACATATCAATAGAGTTTGTTGGTGTGACAGATTTCACAGACCAGGTTGATGGTACACCTACAGGTTGTTAAAGTGGGCCTTGCCTTGCAGATTTGCAACAGTCCCATCATGGCATGGTCTGGATTGCTTGGTATGCCAGACATAGGTCACCTCTGAGGAGTGTGTATAGAACTGTCCTAAAGCTTTAGTATTGATAAGATGGAGTAATCTCTGTGCATTTCTGTTCTGGCATGGTTGGTTTTCCAGTCAATGGTTGGGTAATATAAGTCAGCTAGGATCAGGGTAATGGGTTGAATCTTGATAGATTTTAGAGGGCCAGATATGTGGGGTGGGTAGCCTGACTCAGATACGTTTGCCCCTAGCTACCTATAATTTGCATAGGGGTCTTGTCATTGGTTAACTGCACTTGAGTGTCTTGTGTGTGTCAGACTGTTTGGCCAGCATGGAGGTGTGTTTGTCTAATATATCTTTATACTCCACCTCCTTTGTCTTTGCTGCCCACATTTTGGGGTCTGGCTGTGTGATAGGATGAGTGATCAGGTAAGGATGGTTTGCTCCCCGCAGCTGTGGCCCAGGTTTCTGTGAGTGCACAAATGTCACCATTTGTCAGGGTTACAAATGCTTGCAATGGGTACATTTTCCTGTTTAGACTCCTAGTATTTAGCACCATGGCCTTTACTTTTCATTTTGTTGAGTGTTCTACATTAATAGTATTGACCCCATGGCTTTCCCCTAAAAAGGCACTAAGGGGGAGGCAAGGGCCTTTGCCAGAGGCCTGAAGGCCAAGTGAGATAGATGCAGGTCATCTCTAGCAAAGTAGCGTGGTCTGTCAGTCATATGTTCCCAGGCTGCCAGCCAGAGGATCCCCCTGGGATGACACCGGGAAGTAAGCCAATTATTACTGACAATCATTTTCTGTTTGCATTGAGCCATCATTCCAGGTGATTGTAAAATGCTGCTTAAGGCTAGGGACATACCTGCAAGGGACACATATTCAACAAGCTGAATCATGTCTGTCTTCCTATAGTCCAGGGAGGTACATCTGATGTCATTCACACCGCCATGGACTAGACCAGAGTGATAACAGTACTTGTGGAGTGAACTGAGTACATGTGTGATATGGCGGAGTCTGGAACCTAACAGACAGGTAAGCATGACTTTCTCCTTTTAGAGCCTTGTGAGAGGCACATCTGTGTGTCTCATGGTGGAGTCTCCTATGTGTAATATGCTGGGTTTATGTTAAGGTCTTAGTGGTTGCAAGACACTGGTGTGTGGATTATGCATGTTCTGTGGTGTGTATGTTTGTGGAGTTCCCATGTGTTTTTGTCTCTGAGGTGTCCTTTGTTTGCCTTTTTGTTTTGTTGATGACCTCCGCTTATGTGGATGCATGTTGTGTAGTTGTGGGTGATGTTTACTGACTCCATATCCTGCAGGGTACCTATGTTACTGCACGACTTGTTCTGGTGTGCACATTTTCTATTTGTCTTGCCTGTGATTCCCCTTACCTTTACGTGTGTCTCTTTGTCCTTCTGTAGTCTGGTTACAGGCTTTGCCCACAGTGGCTGCTGTTATGTATTTGTATTTTAGTGCGAGCGAGGAAGATGACAATATCAAACACGGGGTTATGGGCTTCATACCTCTGAGTGTACCTATTTAGCAGGTTGTCCATCATTGCACCACTACATCTGCTGTGGTCCTCAGATATTTTGTGTTGCTATGTTATGAGGCTACATGCTGGCCCTAGCTGTCAACCTGTCACAGACTGACATCTGGACAGGACCATATATGACAGTCAGAATTAGGCCCACACATGGGGACAGGGTGTTAATAATGCTTTGCCAAATATAGATAGATGGGAGACTGGTTTGGTATCTACTTGCTTTTTCTTATGGGTATGATGTCTGCATCTCCACTGTCTGCCATTGATGTTTTGAGATGAACCATTCTTGTTTTGCAAATAGATTGGCAGGCAAATACAATCTTAGGACAAGCATAACAGATATACATGGCATACCTGTGGTCCTTCTGTGACAGCCTGTCATTCCAGGGGTATGGATGGTGACAAGTGACTTGTTGCCAGTGCTGACACAGTAAGGTGACAACCATTTATAACCTGGCAGTACACTAACTTTCAGATACCTGCTGTCCTACTAGGCACGGTACCTCTCAACCTCTTAGAGTCAGAAATCTGGAGAAAGCCATAACTAATTGGGTGACAAATGGCCAGAAATAGTGACAGACATTAAATATTGCCATTGGAAACCTAGATAGCTGCTACAATAACAGGTTTTTCATTAGCATGCATTTTTCTAAAGGGTGTGAAGTCTGAAACTAAAATCTGTTCATTATTTTCTGACTTTAGTCTTTAATGATTTGCCAGTGATTTGCCAGCAAACCACAATTTCATGACAAACAGCAAAATTATGATGCAAAACTCTGGATATTCTGAAAAAATCTGTACAGTTGAAAGGTATGCTAGGCACTGTGTAGGTTACTCTGAGCTGGATACTGTCCATATGAGTGGCCCCCTGTCCCTGACTTGTCCATATTTCCTGCAGTAATGGATATTGATGTCTGGACAGTGTGTACAGGTCCTACTGTAGCTGACATGCAAAATAGTTGGCACAGAAAGTCTTGGAACATGGACACTGTCAGCTGTAGTACTGTACCTAGGCCACTAAGCAACAACAGCCAAGAGCAAGTTCTGCCCACTTCCTGACAGTATTAACCATGCATATACATAGCTCATTGACCCTTGCGTATTGTGGACATGCAAAAAGTTATCAAGTTGATTGAGATAGCCCTGAGAATGTGTGCTCTGCTGCTATTACTGTACAGACATACATGTTACTACATTTCTATGGGGATACGGTGTGTTGGGGGGGCATAGCTGTCAACTATACATATTTGCACAGGCTGTGCAGATGTTGGCTTTACCTTTTAACTCCATTTAGTGTAGTGTTGTGCCTGTCTTGGAGAATACTGGCATATCACTAAAGACCGAAGGTTAGGGTGCAATGGCAGACATTTGAGTTTCAGACTTCCTACCCTTCAGAGACTTCATGCAACTGCGAGACCTGCTATGATATCACTGTGTAAGTCTGTAAGAGGACTATTTCATCATTGTCCCTATTTGTGGGTCTTTACTAGACAGTTCGTAATTAATTTGTATAGCTGACCTGCTGGGAGAGGCTGAGGGGTGAATATGGGACCCTAACATTGACATCCATGCACGTGACCTATGACTCCCCAGTTTATTTGCCCCCCACATACACTGCAGTGAGTTTTGTCAGCTAGGGGACTACTGCATACTTTGCAGAAGCCAGTATCGGGCAGACATTTCCTGTTTTCCCACGTAGCTGTCAGGTGTCTGCTGCTATCCCAGTAGGCCACCCCATTCCCTTGCATACATGCAGCAATACCTGAGATATGCTACCAAAATGTACTACTACATTCATCTGTTGTTAAGAAGAGTGACTTACCATGTGCCTGTGGTAGTTGTAAGGATGGTGTCTGAGGGCTGAATCTGTCAGATGCATGCAGTACACGGCCTATAAATGGTAAGGTACAGGTTGTTTGACATGTGTGGCATTTATTTCACTGTGTGTGCAAGTCGGATAAAGGTGTCAGTGCCTGGGTCCATAGGGTGTCAGTGTATGTGCTATGCATTGCCTCTTTGCCCAGGCCAGGGCATACTGGATGTGCCTACATCTGCCTACAGAGGCAGGCTCAAGGAGTTCCTCCTCTGAGTCCCCCTGTGCCTGTGGATGCCTTGGCAATGGTGTGGGGGGGGATATTTGCCCCTTCCCTGTAATGTTCCTGCCACAGCTGTTTTTGCAGGATCATATTGTGTAGCATGGTACATACAATGAACACATGTGTACACGTGGCTGGAGAGTACTGCAAGGCTCCACCAGATATGTCAAGGCAGCAGAACGGTCACTTGAGCATCCCAAACAAATGCTCTATAATGTTCCTAGTTTGTGTGTGTGCCTCATTATGGCGTTCTTCAGTGGGTGTGTGTGCATTTCCGATGGGTGTCATCATCCAGGGTCCCAGTGCATAGCTAGCATCCCCCACAAGATGGCCATATGGGATGTCCCCCCTGGCAAATGCTTGATACAGCTGTGAGGCATGCCAGATATTGGAGTCGTGATAGCTGCCAGGGCTGCCAGCACACACATTCATAATAATTACCTGGGCATTTTACATGACCTGGCAGTTGATGAAGTGATAGCCCTTTCAGTTGACATACACTCTACCATCTTCACAGGGTGGTGCTTTGATGTGGAAATGAGTGCAGTCTATGGCACCCAGTACCCCTGGATTGTCAGCTACATGATGGAAGAGATGCATATTGCTGATCTTCCCCTTACAGGTGCTAGGGAAATAAATGTACTCACCGGCAGGTAGTAGCATTGCATCCAGGAACTGGTGGAGTATCCTGGATGCAGATGTCTGTGAGACCCCATGATGTCCCCAGTAGGTCATTGGAAAGTACCTGTAGCTAGTATTATTAAGGCTACACATAGCTTGGTTTCAACTGGGATGTTTTCCTCTCTGTTGGCTCTGTGTCTGACGTGAGGCCAGCAGAGCTCAGTGAGTTGCTGAAGCATGTCCCTGTCCACCCTGTAGCACTTTAGTATATCTAGATCATGTAGCTCGTGGAACGTTACCCTGGGTCTGAACAATCTTTTACTCCTCAGACTGGGCCAGTTGTCGGCATTATCCTCATCACTGCCCTCAGTCTATTTCTCATACAGATGTAGCAAATCAGCAGCAGCCCCTATAATTTTTTCAGTTAAAATTCCCAAGTGTGTACACCAGTGGTGCAGAGTTTGTGGGAAAAAAAACAGACTGAAAGGTGTTTCCATACTTTATACTGGTGTGCTGCAGATGCTGCCTGTGTGATTGGCAGAATATGATACATTCCATCTGACAGCTATATTATTGAGGAGTTTGAATAGGCCATTGTGAGTGGCAAAGTCTGTATTAGTCGTTTGTAGTTCATTTCCTTTATGCTGCTATTTCCTTTTTTTTTCTCTATTTCTGCTGTATTTAAGCCACGCAGCATGCCACAGAAACTGTTTTAGCTAGTGTAAAGTTTACTGAGCAGAAAAGGCCCTCCCCTGGACACAGGCACAGTTATCATTTCTTGAACCAGCTAAGCACAGCTAAGCAGTCTCTGACACACACCCTTCCTTAGCTGTGCTTAGCTGAGGGCAAATAGGAGCTGTGGCGCTCCAATGTGCTTACACCAAGCATGACATACCTCCTTTTCATGTCAGCTGCTTCTTCTGCTTACACCATCACATTATAGCTACTACACGGCTAGGTACCCACAGACACAGTCTCCCATTTTGCTATTCAGTAAATTTATCTCGTTTACATACCCCTACTGGCTTATACACTAGTTATACCACTACACCAAAGCCTATGTCCTTAATGACCACTGTTACCTGTTATTGTTATGAGTCTACATGCTGCCCACTATAATGGCAAAATTCATGTTTCGCATTTAATTGAATTTTTACATTTTTTTTTATTTTCTGCACGATCGTGTTTGCATGCCGCTGTTCTCTGCTTAAATGTCCAAAATCCACCAAAAAATTTTAGATTTTTGCAATTTTAAAACTCTTTTGCATGCCTGTGGCCATAGGTTTGGCCATTGGCAGGCCTTATAAACATAATACATGCTTTACTTTGAGCTGTTATGCCCCTGTTTTGATTTTTGCAGAATTGTGCACGGTTAGTGACTGAATACATTTCTGCTGCAGACACGGCTCCAACACGGATGCTTGTCTGCTTGCTGGATCGCTAATTCACCTCATTTGCATGTTTTTCACCAGCAAATGAGGTGATTTGCATTATTCTGTGGTGTGTGTGTGTGTGTGTGTGTGTGTGTGTGTGTGTGTGTGTGTGTGTGTGTGTGTGTGTGTGTGTGTGTGTGTGTGTGTGTGTGTGTGTCAGAATCATGCTGAGAGGCTCATGCATGCCCCCAGCCTTGTTTACTGGATAGCACAGGCTCCGACCTCCGTGTTTGAGCCATGCCACTATGCTTACACGGAGACTAGCTCCATGTAAGCTTTATTAAATCCCAGCCTGGATCTACTTTGTTTCATTAAAAGCTCATTTCACTGAATTTCAATTCACCCTGACCAAATCACTGAAAGCGCAAATTACTGAAAACTCATTTCACCGAATCTCATTTCACTAAAGTGAAGTACTGGCACTGTGTAGAGTACTGTAAGGCAAGTAAAAGGTATATGCCCTTTTCCCCACTGTAGTGTGATCCTGGATTTAGTATATATAGCTGGGGGGTGTGGGTTCATAGCCCCCCCATTTAGTTTGGGTTTTATTGTGTTCTGGAAAAAGTTAGTCATCAGTGTTGTAAGTATGCATGTCTATAGTTTAAAATGCATTGTTTTGAAGCTTTCATTGAAATATAATATAAAAACAAACTAGATGGGTGGGGGCTATGCCCTCCCCCCAACTATATATACTAACTCAAGGATCGCACTACAGTGGGGAAAAGGGCATATATCTTTTACTTGCCTTAGAGTACTCTACACAGTGCCAGTACTTTACTTCAGTAAAATGAGATTCGGTGTGATGTGTTTTCAGTAATTTGAGCTTTTAGCTATTTGGTCAGGGTGAATTGAAATTCAGGGAACTGAGCTTTCAATGAAACAAAGCAGACCCACACATACTACATAGACAATAACCAGAGATTAGGGTTGAAAAGCAAACTCTGCAAGTGCAAAAGCCAGAGATCTTAGCTACTGAATCACAAAACTGCCCAATATGTTGAGATTGTAAGATATAAAACCCTCAGCAAAAAGCATTAAAGATGTAACAGTTTGTTTTGGAATTTTCTGTTATTTTGGATGAATTGCAGTTTAATTTTTGAAGTATTTGGTCCTGCAGTATCAGGTTTCAAATTTCCAATACAAAACCAGTAAGGAGCTATGAGACAGAGTTTATAAGGCATAATTAGATTCAGATTTAATTTAGGGTATAGGATGAATGAAAGTGTGGTAGATTCGACTGTGTTTTAGGGGAGCGATATCTCAGTAACACAATAGGTCACACACTACTCTTTGTTGCAGAAAGCTGTGGGTTTTATTCCCACACCAGACAGCTTAATTACAGACACTGTAGTATAAGGTGGGTTCTGCACTCCTGAGTGTGTCACCTTTTGGATGAGATGTTAAACCGAAGCCTCATCTGTTGAGTTGATAGTAGCTCAGGTGGATGTACCTCTTGAAAAGAGTAAGGAAAGTTCCCTGATGCCTTGGCCAAATTTCCTGTGGTAGTATAAGTACCATCTTGGTTTTCTTCTGAAAAGAGGCTGCTAGCCTAGTCGGACTATCCCAGTCAACAGGAGATAAATAAATACATTTATTTATGATTGCAAAGAGGAGTAGGTGCTGCCTGGTATGGGAGTTTTGTGTCCTGTATTGCAAGGTTTCAATTTAAAAAGGGGTTAGAAGATGTAAAATTCAATTCATGAAGTGGAAATGCCTGAAATTACATGAAATGCCTTACTTCCTGTCTTCCAGACGATGGTCAATAGAGATGTATGGTGTTGTATATATCGTAAGTTAATTATCCTGGTTTGTTTGCATCCATTGATTCATATTCATTTATTTGCCTTGTGTTTTCAGTGCTTTGAACCTTGTAAGCATTATATTTTTTTCTTTTGTCTGTATACACTGTCTTATGATTGTACCTTGCAGATGTATTTTTTTTTGTAATCAAAAAAGAATAAGAGTTCCACTCACAAGAAAATACAACAAAAATTATATAAACAAACATAAACACACACACACATACCCGTCCATGTACACACACAGTTACAAATGCACATGCATCCACAAAAATAAAAAAAAAAATCTCCATTTTTATATCTGTCTTTCCACCTAATTAATGAGATACTTTTGATATAATCATTCTGGATAATGCTTAAAGTGCTAGAGTGGTTTAAAGCCAAAACCAAAATGTTATTTCTAAAGGTGTCTTTTAATAATGGTTTTCGTGTTGGCCAGCAGATATATCAGACGCAAACATGCACACAAGCTCAGGCCCTTTGCTGTTAAGGCTTGCATTACTAATTCCATTCTTCTTTAGACCCCTTTCTAAAAGGGCTAGTCTTTCTTTTACTTTAATTGCATGTTTAGTTGTAAAGCAAGTCGTGAAATTCCTAATTCTTGCACAGCACCATAGTAACCATGTAAAGTAATTTAGGGCTCTGTTATCACTACTGGATTGTGCTGAATAAAAAGAGCACAAAGGGTGTAATTTTAAAAAAAATTCATTATAGAAACTGCAATTTATTCTTTCTCCCTTTCTTTTTTTCTCAGAGAAGGATAAAGCAGCAGTTGACAGTGATCATCTGTAGTATGTTTTCATTTCTTTGAATTAAGGCAGGCATTTATGGATTACTTTCTTTCCTCAATTATAATTCATATGCTATTGGACTTAGACAAGAGCCAGAAATGTAGCCTAGTGGGGCTTTGACTAGTTGTGGGCTGTGATGCTATGACTGGACATGTCTGATTAATATCTACTTCTAT
>NC_056739.1:1907323252-1907398252 GCF_019279795.1 Protopterus annectens | reverse complement strand
CTCTGGACTTTGCAAGGTGTTTATGCAGTGCCATGCCTGCATGAGGCCATCGTTGTGGACATCACAAATGAGTTGAAGAATATTAACACAGAGATTTAATAAACTCTATGTCTATATGGTCGTGTGGACAGCCACAATGACTACCAGGGCTTAATATAAGGTAATGCATAAAGTTCTAACACATTATAAGAAAGTGTAGCCAGTGCAGTGTATTTTTAGGCATACAGAATAAATGCTTTGGTGGTGATAAGCAAAGGTATATAGACTGCATTACAAATAATTATTCTGGGGAAGTGTGTTTATTGAATAAGGCCACACACGTGAATTGTAGGAGTGAACACAGGGGAAGAGGACAAGTGAAGCATGGTAATGTACAGCAGATGAAGGCATGTCAATGTATGTACAGCACAAAGACAAGACCATTGTGGCATGAACAGTAGTCACATATCTGCAACATACACTATGTACTGCTGTGTACACCTCCTGTGTGGGTATAGTCATATCATCACAGTTATTGTATATAACGTGACTGTCACACAAGGTAATATATCAATGGAGAAAATTTGTTGTGATATAAGCATCCTGACATGATCACTATAGAGGACATTTATCAAGGGCAGTATATACAATACGGGGTAGGTACATATTGGGAAGATGTGTAAAATGATTTGCTTGAATATGAATGTGATATCAGCAGAAGTCTCAACCAACTGGGACACATAGCAGCAAGCTCGTGGACAACAGTAGACAGAAACATAAACAATAATGGACAATATCAAAATAATACCACAATTAATCTGTGTCATTGACATAACATATGTGATTGTGAGTTATTATACATGGTTCTGCAAGAACACACTTGTACAACAGTAATGATTTATCAGTAATCTGTAAGGGGAACCAAGCATACATTCCTCAAAAATTAACTTCTTTTGGAGGTGTTAAGAGGGACACTGTTACACCTGTAGTTTAAATTATGAGCATTTCTGGCTAGTTGACAGGCTTGCATGGCATATATATGCTACAATAAACACTTGCATGAATGTAACCCATGCCATCAATGTTGTCAATCAGCTATGTATTTAGTGTGTGCATCACAGGAACATGTATCACACTTGCATCTTGTTTAACACATTGATGGGAGTTCTAAACTGTCAACTCCTAATGGTTTTGCATCAAAAGGAATACTTAGGTATGGCCAATAAGATATGCAGGAGATCAATGGGGCAAAAGTGCTACACTTCTGTAAATCATCCATGGAAGATGTGTTGGGAAGTACATGGAAAAGGGTCCATTGCACTCAATTATTGTTGTGATGAGGGCTGAGAACAATGACACTATAATGCCCTTTCATGCAAATGCCTTGTGCATACTGAGGAATTGTGCACATGCAAGGGATTAATCACCATGATGGGCACATGCTGGTGGACACTGCACATACTATCTACCTGAGTACACAGGATACATAACCGCTTGGTCTGCTCATAGGGGTGCACTGTCTATATTGTAATTATCTTGTGTATTTGCTTTCACAGCAGAACATGCTGGAGGGATAGATTCCTGTCCCAGAGACTTCCCATACACTGGAACAGACTACCTATCTATGTCAAACAGAGCCCCTCATTAGCACTCTTCAAGAAAAATCTTGATGATTAGATGGGAAATGGGAAATTCACCCCGGGGATCAATTCTGTGGCTCTGCTCAACAGGGGCACAGGAAAATAAATGTCTTGGGTGGCGAAAGCCAGGGTACATTTTTTGGCTAGGCTTGTATGGGCCCTAGGGCCGATAGCCTAGTACCTACCTATGTTGTCCAAAAAACAAAGGAACTATTCCCACCATGATTTTTTTCATCCACTGTGTCTCCACGGCTCTGGCAATAATCCTTTTTGTGTGTTAATACTATGTGCATTCTACCAACACAAATCTTGGCTCCAGTGATTGTTATCAATTTGCAGTCCTCCACAAAGCTGGTTAGACAAAAGATGTGGAAGTCAGTCTTGACTTCTGAGACTAATGTAATAAACAGGAAAGGGCCTAGTACAGAATCCTGAGGTATGGACCTGGTCACTAGACTCTAGATAGAAGTGATTTCCCACACTTCAACATTATCTGTCATGCATATGATCCATTTGTTTACCCACTTGGTGACACAGGTGTTTATGCTTCCTTGAGAGAGTTTCTATGTGACACCTCAGTGTGGATTTGTGCCAAATGCCTTGGACTGGTCAAGTTATGGAGAATAATGGTGTTTTCCTCATGCATGCCCTTAGTGACATTCTTGAAGACATCAAACAGATGTAACGGACATGTTGCAGCCTTAACAAACCAAACGGGTTTGGTATACAGTTGGGAGATTACCCGTTTCCAGTTTGATAAGGTCCATGATGACTCACTGGTCTGCATCACAGATGAGGAGAGTCAGGAGTATTGGTCTATAACTCCATGCGTTAAGTGATTGTGCCCCCAGTCAGATGGATGACTGCTGCTGTACACCCTTGTAGAAGAAGATATGCCAGCTGGAGGCTATGTTGAATTAGGGATCTAACTGTGTTTGCTAGATCAGGTTTTCAGTCACACTATGAGCAACCTGAGATGCTTCCAGGGCACGTTGATTCTGTGTTATTAGCTGTAGAGTGTGCAAAGATGAGATGATCTCCTGAGAAGAAAAACTGAGTAATGTTTGCATGCATACTTTGACTGATGGTCAGTGGTGACATGGAGTGTGAAATATGAGACAAACTGTCAGCTAGCAGATTGTCTACTTTCTCAGTTGAGTATGGCTGGTGGCATCCACAAACAGCCCTATGGTTAGTTGTGTATTCCCCTTAACATTTCACATTTATTAAAATAAATGGTCATTCATCACATTCCACACATTGCTACTGTTCACACAGTCATACAGTCATACAACTGTACCAGTGTCACATAATGACATCGATTGTACAACTTATGACTATATGTGCTTCATGGGAAAGCTGTGTTTGAGCGACCTGATGCCATATAAGGATACATTACAAATCAGTTGTTTGTGAGTCATGCAGAACATTTCCTGACACAAATTCTAATAGTCACACAATGGTGCTGCTGACCACCTCAGTAATCATTGAAAAGAGCAACACAACTACACATACAACTAATACAAGTTTGCAATTGAATCAAAACGTGATAGTTTTTGTGTATACAACATATGGATGAAGCAAGACTTATGTGCTAATGTAATCAGTATGAATTTATATTGATGTCTGTCACCGAGCATTTAATGATGGTAGGTACACACATGCACACCTGTGCCATACTGCAAGTGTCACTGTGATGGTGGAATGAGAACAGTGTAGAATGTTGATCTGCATTAGTATAACAACACAAGTCCTAATAAGCCAACAATATACATAACTGTTTATCATACCATGTCAACGGTTCTCAGGAGGCATATTACTACATCTGTTATAGAAGGAGCATGTAATGAAAAGGAAGCAGTGGCCATCAATACATTAGCTCACATCATAGATTGTAATAGCCTCTTGTAGCCATTCTGCACATCAACACCTCAATGTAGCATATGTCGATGACAGCAACATTGATATGTCAAATGTTCATAGGGACATAGGACATTATTAAGCCAATGGCCAAAATCACATAAAATCCTAGCCCTTGTTACACCATTTGAAAACAAACTCCTTATATGTATATGATGGAAGATAGTAAGACTGTTGTGCGCATTTGTTGGGTTACATTACATACTGCCGCTGTCCATATGGGACATGTGCACCACACCATGACAGAGTTAGCAATCACACATGCAGTGGTTTGGAGATGGATTGCAGAATCTCATGGAAGGACTCTACTTCATGATGTGTGTATACATATTTGACATGAGTACCTCCTCCACTCATCTGCAAGAAGGATGTCATGTGGCCAGAGGAAAAAGAGGATGGTAAATGCATGGGGCTACATAAAAGGTTCTCCTAAGTTGTAGTGAAAGGAAGACTGATTCCAAAGATCATGCAATGACCATAATGTGCCACCAACCACACATAAAGCAGTAGACTGGGCCTGATTTGAACATCACACCTGTGTCGGCATAGAAGGTGAATGTCAGGCAATGTAACACTAGCATACCACATATGTCTGACTTTAACACTGGCAAGTTGGACTTTATGGAGTATGATAGCAACTTTGTGTGCTGAGGACATGTTAGTAGGAGTGTCTAACATGGATGTGGAGTCTCATCTCTGTATAAAATTGTCTCAGAAGTAATATTTGGGTGTATACACACTCAAGTTGCCTGCTGTCAGATTAGAACCCCTATAGAGCTAGGTAATGTAGCTTGAGAACAAAGTACTTAATGTTACTGCCACAACACAGGTTTGTCTTGAGTACTGTCTGAATGCATGCTATATAGGATAGTATAATTAGTGTATGTTACAAGAAGATGTTCAGAGGAGTGTTTGACATAGCTGTGTTCTAAAATAGTTATCATACTGATTGTTGAATGCACAAACAAACAAGTTGCCCATGGTGAGATTAGAACCCCTCCTTGACTATCTACGGAGCACATTACTTAATGCAAGCACCAAATCACAAGTCTTGTTTTATAGTCTCAGACACCACTTTATAGCTGATGACATCTGCAGTGTCTGGCGAGAAAAAGCTAGTAGTATTAGTGTTTCACATGCTGGTCTAAAATTGTCTCTTGAATGTCAATCAAGTGAACACAAACAGACACACACACACACATCAGCTGAGTGCAGTAACAGTAGAACCCCTACCTATTTACAGTGCACAGCACTTAACGCAAGCACTGCATTACAAGTCTGGCTTTATAGTCTCAGACAACACTTTATAGCTGATAGCAGTGTCTGGTGAGAAGAAGATGGTAGGTGGAATGTCTCACATGATTTAAAATGTCATTCAAGTGAACACAGATACACACACCAGTTATGTACAGTGAGAGAAGAACCCCTACCTTACTATTTACAGAGTATGGTACTTAACACAAGCACCACAATACAAGTCTAGTTTTTATTGTCTCAGACAACACATTATATAGCTGATGACATCAGCAGTATCTGTTGAAAAGAAGATGGCATTTGGAGTGTTTCACATACTGTTCTAAAATTGTCTCTTGAATGTTAACCAAGTGAACACAAGTATACACACCTGTTGACCACAATGAGAGTAGAACCCCTACCTATTTACAATGCACAGAATTAAACCCAAGTGCCACAGCACAGGCCTGATGTTTACAGTGCTACTGGACAATTTATAGTAGATACTATCTTCAATGCATGTTGAGAAAAGATGTTGGGAGGTCTGTATGAAATTGATGGTTAGCCATATACATCTGACAAAATATTTGTACTCTATGGGAATGGATTGCTGACAGTAAGATACACACTTATGCTTCTCTGACAAGACACATTACACACACACACACACACACACACACACACACACACACACACACACACACACACACATACACTCACATAAACACACACTCACGCACACACACGCACACACACATGCACCCGGACACACACACATACACACACACACACACACACACACACACACACACACACACACACACACACACACACACACACACACACACACACACACACACACACACACACACACACACACACACCAATTGACTACAGTAAGATTAGAACCCCTACCTAACTGGGTACATCAGCTAGAGAACTCGGCACTTAATGCAGTTGCCCTAGCACAAATCTGATTTTTACACTGCTGCTGCTGCTGTACATTGTGTAGTGGATGACATCCTCATTGGATGTTTGTGAGAAGATGGGTTGTGAGGCCTGCATGAAACAGCTGCATAGCCTTGAATGACTCTCAAGATATTAGTTCTGCATAGGACTGGATGAATGATAGTAGGATACAGACTGATTTTCTTCTGAATATGCACACATACTTACATATGCATAGAGATACACACACATAATGTAGCTGATATGCTATTTTAACACAGATGTAAGTATTTGCTCCCATCTGCAAAATACAGTATTTAATGATTGCAACACCCCTGAAGTATGTTTTTGCATTGTCATAGTGGTCTTTATAGATGATGTCATCATCATTATATGATGTGGTTGACATATCCTGCTATGAGAGTGGTGTGCAAAGTAAGGTTGTGCTATTTCCTGTTGTATGTTCAATGTGCAGGTGTACTTTAAGAGACAGCTTGTCAAACTAGATGAGAAAAGCTATCAGGAATGCATGGAGCAGAAATGAGGCATATGCAGCTGTTTCCCAGTATGTTATGTACACTACACATTTAAATTGTCACATACAGATAATTTTTTCATGATTATATGTGTGTGTTACTTGTGAAGAATTACTGTCCACATTAATACAAGTATAACACAATCTGAATGTCTATTGTCATTATAAAGATGTTCATGGTATGTAACAATGCGATTTTGCCATTTATTTATGTACTGTAGTTGACATTTGTGAACAAGTATGGACATACCAAATTTCAGGTGCATGGGTACAGGTAAGACATGACTGAGTGCAAATATGTGTTTGGTCATTAAAAAGTGTCTTTCCTCTAGTTGCATTTTTACATGGATTTTAATAGGATGAAGACTAACATAGCTACTACATGATAATAAGCACTTTTCATTGCAAACCACCAACTAGATGGTTTCTGTGATTGATAGCAGTGTTTGCACATGTGAGATGCACATTTAGGACTCCTACTTGAACTTGAGAAGTACTTATCCATACTGGCTATGATAGAAGCAGCTAAGAGATATTATGGTGTTCATAAGTACTTCATATCAGAAATGTGTCATAAATTGCATAACTTTAAAAAAGTATTTATACTGCATTCCCCATTTACCTGTAGTTAAGCAATGAGCAATCGTGGGTCTCTGCTTTATTGAAAAAATGATAAGATTTCTATTGGTTTACATTCCTAAGAGTAAACATGCTGAGCAGAGAGATGTGGCAGTCAGCACTTTAGATGGTACTGAGTGGAAGAAAAACAGCTGTTACCTAGCTGACTCTTTGGCAGCAGGTGTAATAGCAGTGAACACAAGCCAGCTGTAGGAATCAATTGTAATAATGCAGTCAGATATTGTGGATTCATATCCCACAGGTAACAAATATATAGTGAAATAATTTTAAATATTACATAATACCTTCAACACAATTGGCATACATGCATGTATGAACTCCATCCAAGGCCAGAAAATACAATTATAATCACAGAAACATAATTGTTAGTATACCCTCAGTCACACATGTAATTCATAAAACCTCTAGTGCTGTACATTGTTATTGTTATTTATAAATGTTTACATTTTTCTTTATTTTTTTTAAATTGAGTGCATTAATAAAATTTGGAGAGTGCTAAATTCGAATCCTGGCTCACCTGTATTGTGAACATTAACTTATACCAGCTGCAATAGGGATCATTGTGCTACCAGTGTATTTTTCACAGTCATTACTGTGCAGAGTGCTCATTGCAAATGAGACCTTGTTTTCCAAACCTGCTCATTAGTTATACATATTCCCCCGGATTCTTCAAGCCCTGCATGGCACGCAGAACTAGTGCAGGAGCTTCAGCAGGCAATATGTCTGCCGTACGATCCAGGAATAACCTGGAGGAATGTGCACGAGCGCTTCTGCACTAGTCCTGCAGGGACTCAGCCCCTGTATGCAAATTACCCCATTTGCAGGTGAAATCCATGCAAATGAGGTGAATTTGAGATCCAGGAAGCTGGAAACTGGCTATGCAGGACTAGTGTAATCTGCAGAAATGTACTCTGCCAGTAACTGAGTACATTTCTGCAAATTACAAAACGGAACTATGACAGCTCCAACTAAAGGGTTGATATCATGTAGAAAGCATGTCAATGGCCAACTATATGGCCATTGGCATGGAAAATATTTGCAAAAATAAAAAAATTAACTTTTATTTTTTTTTAGCTGATCACGGCTGTTTAAGCATAGGGCAGAGGAGCGCAAATGAGATCAGATGGAAAATAAGAAAAAAAAAACATAAAATAAGAATTCTAACTAAAATCACTATTTTGCCATTGTACTCAATGGCAGGCAGAAGACAACATGGCCAGTGAACAGTGGTTGCTAAGGGGGGAGACTCAGTGTGGGACATGTAATTATGCATCAGCAGGCAATTCTATGCAAATGAGGGGAATGATACTGAATCCCAGATTTCCCCTGTATGCTAGTCAGCATCCAACAGTGTAAGAGCAGTAATAGCTTGGTGCAAGCCTAGGAGCTAGCTGACATCATAAGGAGGTGTGTCAGGCATACTGTAAGTGGATTGGAGCCCTGTGGCTTGGGTTTGCTCCTAGCTTAGCTGAGCTAATCAAGGGTGTTTGTCTGAGGCTGCGTAGCACTCTATACATTGCCTAAGTGGGTGTGCGTGCCACACACCGGGTTTTAAAGGAAAAATAAAAAAAGTAAACCAGGAAATAGCTGCTATGTGCACATTTGAGCACTGTGTTTGTGAGGTGTGCCCCCGGGCTTAAACAAGAAGGAGATGGGAAGGGAAAACAGCAGTAGGAAGATAATCAGAAGATCTTGCATAGCTGGCAGGTGAAATGTATCAGAATCAGCCAATTACACAGGTAGCAGACCAGCCCAGCCCAGAGCACTCCTATAAACTATGCAAATTCATTTCCCTCTGGTATTTTCCACATACTCTACACCACCAGTGTATACAAGCGGGGACATTTTAACAAATAAAAACAACAGAATGATAGGTGCTAAAGCAGCTATCAGACATTGACATGTGGAAGAGGCTGAGGGTGGTGAGGATGAGAATGCTAGCGACCAACCCACAGTGAGGAGACGGAGAAGAGTGTACAGACCCAGGGTAATCTACCAGAAGCTACATAAGCTGGAGACAGTGGAGCACTATAGGGTGGACAGGGTCCTCCTACAGCAAATTGTTGAGCTGTGCAGGCCACACTTAATACACAGAACTAACAGAAGGGAACCCATCCCAGTGGATACCAAGGTATGTGTAGGCCTAGGAATACTAACCACAGGTACCTCCCTAAGCCCAATTGGGGATTTCATGGGGATCTCACAGGCATCAGCATCCAGAATATTTCACCAGTTCCTGGATGTCATGTCAGCACATGCTGGTGAGCATGTATATTTCCTCAACACCCGGTAGGTGTTGGCCAGCAATATGCATCTCTTCCACCAAATAGCAGAATACCCTGAGGTGATGGGTGCTATAGACTGCACACACATATGCATCAAAGCACCACCTGGTGAATAGGGTAGGATCTACATCAACCGCAAGGGCTACCCCTCCATCAACTGCCAGGTTGTGTGTGATGCCCAGGGCATTATAATGAATGTGTGTGCTGACTGCCCTGGAAGCTATCTCGATTCCCACATCTGGCATCTGATGCAGCTGTATTAGAGATTTGCCAATGGGGGCATCCCCTAAGGTCACCTAGTGGAGAATGCTGGTTATGCACTGGAGCAATGGCTGAAGACACCCATCATAAATGCACACACACCTGAACAAGAACTCCATAATGAGGCACACACACACCAGAATCATAATAGAGTCTGTGTTTGGGATGCTCAAGTCAATGTTCCAGTGCCTGAACACATCCAGTGGAGCCTTGCAGTACTCACCAGCTGCATGTTCCCAAATTGATATCCTATGTGCCATGCTACACAATATGATCCTGTGGAAACAGCTCCAGCAGGAACAGCACAGAGCAGGGCCACACAGCCCCCCACCAATGCCAAGGCCTGCACAGGCACAGAATGACTTGGAGGAGGAATAAACTGAGCCTGCCCCAGTAGGCCATTGGAGGCATGCCCAGTATGTCATGGCCTTGGCAAAGAGGCAACACATAGCACATACAATGACACAGTAGTGACCCAGGGAATGACACCTCTCTCTGACTCGCACATACAGTAAAAGGGATGCCAAACATGACACTACCTGTGCTCAACCATGTATAGGGAGTGTACGATGCACATCCGACATAGACAGCCCCCAGCACAATCCTAAATAGTGGCATACCCACAAGGCAAGTCACTTCCCTTACTGATTGCTGATTAGAGTAGTATGTGTAGTTACTTGTATCTATTGTATGGATGTGAGCATGCAATGGAAACGGGTGGCTGAATAGGATGCCAGCAGATAGTAGACACCTATAGTGGCAACATGAGATCTGTAACAAATATGGGTGTCATCATAGTAGCCAGTACTACACATGTTGACAAAACCCACTGCAGGAAATGTGCTGGGCCACATGTGTGTCCATATGACACACACATGCCAGTCAGGGAGTTTCACATACCCAACAACAGTCACAGCCAGCAGGACAGGTGTAGATAAACACAAACTAAGGCTGTGCTAAGGCCACTGAATAATGCCCATGGGTAGCCCCCCCCAGGCATACAAAGACAGGCCACATCAATTTAGGCAGCGGGATGCTAGCTCTGAAGGGTAGGAATTCAGAAACTAATATGTAAGTCAATCAAACATAAGACCTGTAGTACACTGATATGCCTCTAGTCAGCATGATATGTTAGAAAACAGAATGAAATGGAGTACCTGACATATCAGTACAGTCATAGCAAATGTGGGTCCCCAAGCCTGTGTAGCAATGTAGAAGCAGTCAGGTGTCCCACCTCCATAGCCTATGTAGACAGTAGTAACAGTCAGGTGTTCCCCCATAGCCTATGTAGACATGTAGTAACAGTCAAGTGCCCCCCCCTAATCCTATGTAGAAATGTAGTAACAGTCAGGTGTGCCTCCCAATCCTATGTAGACATGTAGTAACAGTCAGGTGTGCCCTCCAATCCTGTGTAGCAATGTTGAAATAGTCAGGTGTGTCCCCCATAGCCTATGTAGACAGTAGTAACAGTCAGGTGTGCCCCCGCAATTCTATGTAGGTGTGCTTCCCCATCCTGTGTAGAAATGTAGATACAGTCAGGTATGCCCCTCACCTTACTTAGGCATATAGTAATAGTCAGGTTTGCCCCCCTAGTCCTATATAGAAATATAGTAATAGTCTCATGTGTCCCCCCAATCTGATGTACATGCGTTGTAACAGTAGGGTGTACCCCCCTAATCTGATGTAGAAATGTAGTAACAGTCAGGTGTGCCCCCTAATCCTGTGTAGCAATGTAGAAACAGTCAGGTGTACCCCCATATCCTATGTAGACATGTAGTAACAGGCAGGTGTGCCCCCCAAATACTATGTAGAAATGTATCAACATGTATGTGTAGGTATAATACCAGTGGAGCATGGATGCCCAGAGGTGGCCAAGGTAGCAGGATAGATTGTAGCATTTGATATGCAGGTATGTGTGTGTCAGGTTGGTGTGTGTTTCATATTGTGTGAGAGTGGTCAGTATGTATGCATGTTAAGGTATGACCTGGTGGCCTCTGCCCACTACTGCCGATGACAGGGCCAAGTCCTCACAACTGCAGAGCCAAAGACAATTCCCACCAGTATAACACATGCTAGCAGTAAGCCATTGTAAATGTACGGTGGTAATATGTGTCACCATCTGAAAAATTGACATGGCATGGCTGTTGGGCTAGATATACAAGCAGTACACAGGGGAAAGTACCCCAGACATACAGCATATAATGTGTAACTGTGAAATGGACACACCCTTGGAATTGTACATACAGGTCTGCATCACATTATCTGGGTCTGTGGTAGGGAATACCTGTGTAGTCTGCCCAAACTCTTGCAGATCACAAATGTGGTAGGACTAATATATTGGGAAACAGCTGCTGTACCTGCACATGCCACCATAACTGTAATGCCCCATGCCTATCTGTGCATCAGATGCAAGTAGTGTCCTTAGCACACATGCACCCAGCTCACCCAAACACCACCCACAGGTACCTCTCTGGTCGTATCCCTGCAGTTGGGAATGGGTACAATAAGACCTCCACCTGTATATGGCAATAGCAATAGAATGCATCATGCAGTGCAGGTGTCCCATGCAGGTGTGTCCCTAGCTGTAGGTAGCACCCTGCCAACATGCACATCACCTGATCAGTACTGATAGAAATTATTGGCATGAACACCTAGCCCACCTACCCTGTCACCCCAGAGGAATATACCGTATGGCGGTCTGGTACTGTAGGACTGACTGAAAGCAATGGCCTGCCACAGCTGGCCTGCATCACCACCAAATAGCCCAACAGGTCTCTGCCAAAGGCCTGTGTCTCACACGTACTGCCAGTGCATGTTATTTCATGGACAACCACATAACAACATAACACATTCCACATAAGCCATATGCAAGGCCATGTGGACAAACCACAGTAACATGTCCATCATGTCCCACTGCATGAACTGTGGACCAATACCGAAACACAGCTGTGATGAGGTGATAACCTTAGGGAAAGTATCAGAGATTGTATGCATAATGCATGGCAGAGGATAGAATAATAGAGGGGGGATGGGAGCATGGGCAGCATGGAATGAGCAAAGTCCAGCACACAGCTGTGTGCACACACTATCCCTGGCTGCAAATGCATAAATGGGTGGCTACAAACCTGCTCATACACCACAATAGGGGTAATGTCCTGACTCATGGCCCCTGCCTCTGGGTGACCTGTCTGAATCTTTACAGATGTGAGGTATTGCCACAGCAAGTTAAGGCCATACTGGCATGTCGATGGGTGTACAAGTATGGGATCCTCTGCCAGTACTGTACAAGGTGCTGAACCGGATACACAGACCCAGAAGCAAGTGTCTGCAGCTCCCCCCTCAAGAATGGCATAACTTACTATGAATAAGTAGGCATCTGCCCACAATACCGGACACAGCTGCATTCACTCTTGTTCCCCAGGACATCACTGTGAGCAAGAATGTCCAACTGACAGTACTTGAGGACATAAAAATATCACAGAGTATAACAGTACACATGTCTGAATATCTCTGCTAAGACCAGTACCATGTAGCAGAAGCAGAACAGACACAATCACCTACAGTACACACTATCCCTTGCACAGTTTGTCTCCATATTGAAAAATGATTTACAAATACCCTGCAAAAAAGTTTGCTACCTGTAGGTGTACAACACAAAGGTCTGCACTGGAGTACAAATGACCTGGAATGGATCCACACAGTCAATACAGAAGGGCATGCTGGGTATGCTCACACACTAATGAAGGCAATGTCAGACAACAATATACAGAAAGGTCATATTGGGCAGTCTCACACACTTAAACAAATGAAGCCCATGTCTGCAAAAAACAGTGGACCATAAATATCTGACTGTTGCAGATGTTAGTGCATACACTCCTCAGTATGCACCAGTCATGCTTTGCACACACAGTGGATAGGAGTACAGACATATATCCATGGACAACACACTATAATAAGCCAAAAGTAGACATAGGTTCATAGGCTGGTACTAGGCTATCGGCCCTTGGACCTATATAAGCCTAGCCAAACAGTTCCCCGGATATTTCTTCCGATAATATTTACTTCCCTGGACCCCTGTCTAGCAGGGCGACTGACGTGATCCCCAGGGTGAATTTCCTATCTCCCATCCAATCATCAAGGTTCCTTTTGAAGAGGATCAAGGAGGGGCTCTGCTTGACATGTATGGGCAGTCTATTCCGGAGTATCGGGAATCTCTGGGTCAGGAACCTATCTCTCCAGCATTATTTGTTCATTGTGATGACAAGGTTTAGATCCCTGGAGCATGTGGCTCTGAAGGATTGGGATTTCTTAAGTGGAGCATGTCCAACAGCTCAGGGTTTGACATGGCCTTGTATGTTAAGCAGAAAGTATAGCTGGAGTTTTTATAGACGGTCAGCATAGGGCATCTGCTTTAGGCTTGTGATTCTTTTAGTGAGGTATTTCTGTGGCCTTTCCAGCTGTTACAGATGTCTTGTGAGGTACATACCAAATGGGACATTGTACTCTATAATGGGTCTAATGAGGGATGAGTACAGTGGGACAATGACCTCCTTCTTTTTCTGGATTAAAAGCCTTTAGTGATGAGGTGTGCCACATAGAAGGATTTCCTGACTGTTGTGGTGATGTGGTTATCGAAGGTGAGACCACCGTCCACCTGTGTCCCTAAGTCTCTCAACGCACTTTCAGTGTTTAGTGTACTGTCACCTATGTGGTAATTCATGGGTGCATGCTTTTTCCCAAAGGGAATAACTATACATTTCTTAGCATTAAGATTAAGCCCATGGCTCTGGCACCAAGCATCTGTTTCTGTAAGGCCCTTTTGTAGAATATCCACATCATTTGGAGATTTAATAATGGCTCCCAGTTTGCAGTCATCTGCAAACTTTGTTAGCCAGAGTCCCTTAGTGTTGGCCTGTACTTCAGAGAAGTAGATACCAAACAAGAGCGGCCCCAGGACTGAACCCTGAGGTTCTCCACTTGTCACTTGTCTGGAGCTGGATTTGGAGTTGGCTACTTTTACAGTCTGGGTTCTGTCAGTAAGCCAGTTGGCAACCCATTGAGTGATGTATGGATTTATGCCCAGCTTAGTAAGTTTGTCTATGATTCCAGAGTGGGGGTGGTGTTGAAGGCCTTGGCAAGGTTCAGATAGGCTGTGTGGACCACCTTACCCTCATCCACAGCTCTGGAGACTGATTTGAAGAAGTTAATCAAGTTCAGGAAACAATATCGGCCCTTCACGAACCCAAACTGGGCGGGGTCCAGTGTTTAAAGGTTGCCAATGTCTTTGTTTATAAGTTCCATAATAATGTGTTCCATGCCCTTGCAGATCAGGCTCGTCATACTGATGGGACGGTAGTTCCCAGGATCCAAGGTGGATCCTCCGTTGTGGAGTGGGATAACTGTAGCTGTGCGCCACTCAGTGAGCACGAAGCCTGAGGTGAGGCTATGATTAAAGATGACACTTAGGTGATGTGCCAGTTCATTTTGCAGTTCATGTAGTACACAGCCCGGGATGTCATCTTGCCCCATGGATGCTGTATTCTTAGCTTTGGAGAGTGCAGTTTCTACCTGTGTGGCCATGATTACCAGAATTTGGCAATCTTTTGGTATTGAGATGGGCCCTTTAGGGAGTGAGAGAAGGGTGAAGTTGGCACTAAATCAATCTGCCAGGATACTGGCAATATCCTTGGGATCAGTGTATTTAATGCCATTCTGTTGTAGCTCAGAGCAGATCTGAGCATTGCCATTTAGATTCTTGACATAACTATAGAATGCCTTGTGGTTGTCTTTGGAATCTTTGGCAATTTTATTTTCGTAACTAGCTTTGGAGGATTTTAATAGGGATCTCAGCTTCTTACTGAGGCTGGTAAGTTAGTTTTTTGCATTGTGGGATTTTCCTCTTCTCTGCAACAGTTTCTTCCTTCTGTTGTATAGTTTGTTTATGGCAGGGGACTGCCAGATTGGTTTCCTTTTTTTGGAGGAGAGGGTTTTGGTTCTATTTGGGATAGCACGATTCATGCACAAGGGATGTGCTTGTACAGTGCCTTAGTGTAGTATTCAGCAGTCAAACGTTCAGCTCCTGTCTGCATGGGTGCTATGAAGTTTGTCACTTCTTACTTAAGTAGCATGAAGTTGGCTTTGGAGAAGTTTTTTATGGAGGTTTCCTTACTGGGAGATGGGGGTGGGATGTGGATGTCAAGGGTGATTTGCTTATGGGCAGACATGACCAATGAGGAGGTGACCACTGGTGTGGAGCATCTATCTCCTATGTTGGTAATGACCAAGTCTAGGATATTGGAGCCCCTGGTGGGACAATGGATTAGATGATCCAGGGTGTTGGAATTTATGAATTCCAAAAACCGTTGGGAAAAGGTGTTGGTACCCGAGTAGTTTTCCCAGTTAATGGCAGGGTAGTTAAAAGCACCCAGTATTAGGTGTTTGGTTGAATCTTAATATTTTCCAGTATGTTTAGAAAGGTGTAGTGAGAATCTTGGGGCATGGTGGGGGATTTGTACAAGCTACAATTTTAATTGCAGTCCTACCAAGTGTTAGCTGCACCTGGAGAATTTCAGATGCATTGTGTTGGGCAACTAGCCTATAGGTGTGAATATCCTTGCTGAATATGGGTACCCCACCACCTTTAGTGTTTTGGTCTTGGTTTGGTGGCCGAAAAGTGTGGTAAGAGTTGTAGCCTGGTATTGCAGGGGTGCTCTCTGGAGTCTTGAACCAGGTCTCAGTCACTGCACACATATTGATGTTCTCCATTTTTAGGAGTGCCTTGAGAGAGTGCTTTTTGAGATTTAGACTTCTAGCATTGAGTAGCATTACCTTCAGATTTTGCATGCTTGTATCAGTTATGGTGGTGGTTTTGTCCTTTGAACCTTGTCTAAAAAAGACACTATATTGTGGCAAGTGCTTTAGCCAGTAACCTGAATCCCTGGGGTGACAGGTGCAGACCTTCTCTGGAAAAGCATAATGGTTTGTTGATCATGACATCCCAGGCAGACAGATACTGGGTCCCATTTGAATGACACCAGAAGCTTAGCCAATTGTTGAAGTCAATCATTTTGTCCTTATACTGTGGTATCATTCTGGGCAAAGGCAGGATGCTACTCAGGGCTAGGGTCATAACTGCCTGGTCCACATGATCTGAGAGCTCTTCCATGTCTCTTTTCATGTAGTCCAGGGAGGTCCATCTCAAGTTATTCACTCCAACTTGGATAATGACAGAGTCGTATTTGTACTTGTTGTGGAGTGACTTGATTGCACGCGTTATGTGGCAGAGTGGCTATAATTTTCTCCTTGCCCAGCCTGGTGAGTAGGACATCAGATTTCCTGACTATAGGGTCACCTATGACTAAAGTGTTGGGTACATTGTCTTGCTTTATGGGCTGCTGTTGGGTGGCACACTGGTGTTGTGAGCTATGTGTCACTTTGGTTGTGACTGGTGTTTGCATTTTAGCTTCGGAGGTCCTTGTTGCTTGGGCAGATTAATTTTACGGGCCTCCGCATATGTGGCTTTAGTGTTGCTATGCGTGGGTGTTGATGGTGTGGGTTTTGAAGGGCTATGTGTTGCTTGAGGTGTACTGCAGGTGTTAACCTTCTCCTATTGACTGATTAGCACAATCTTGGCTGGAGAGAGCTCTGCTTCCAGTTTGGCTATGTAAGTGCATCTTTTACAGGTTATAGTGCTGGGTGGTAGGAGGTGAGGATTGTCTGTATACATGAGGCAGTTGCTGCATTGCCCCAGTATGCCCAGATTCACCAGGTGGACAGGAGAAATCTCTGAAAGCTGACCATTGGACATGCCTGTTTAGGTGCTTTTTAAGTACAAGAGCTATTTTCCCTTACCTTTGCAAGGTACTTTTCAACTATAGGCTATTTAGTGGCTGCAATTAATTTATCCTTATTAACAAGGAGAGTTGAATGTTGTATCAGTTTAAGGCTTCCACATGCTTTCCAGCAGGTTCTAGAGCAAGTGCTGGTCACATGGATTCAGATTTTAGTGCTACTACTGAGAAACCAGCTAGTTCTAAAGGAAAATTTGAGGAGCAGACTTTCTGGCACCTGGAATAGTTTAACCGTAGCCCAGCAGTGCTGCACAATGTGAAAAATGTGCAAACACATGCGTTTTTAAGACAGAAAATTGAAAGGGACAGAAATCAGACCAAATGGCTAATAAAATTACAGTTTCAGAGCTGGAAACCACTCCTCTAGTATTATATAGGCAGTACAGTGCTCACCACTCCCACTGGTAAGCAGTAGGACTTCACGCTACCACAGCAAGGTCTGGATAGCTCTGAAGACAGAAAATAAAGTTCTGAAGACTATACTAGCAAGCGAAGGCAGGAAACGAGCAAACGAGATAGTATATATATATATATTTTGTTAAAACAGGCTACAAAATGCAATAATACAGTAAATAAACACAGAAAATGCTAACACACTTGAGTGTGTAGCCCTAAACAGTGAATGCAGTTAAAACTCTACAAAATTAGCAATTTAAAACTTTTTGAATGAAGCAAAGCAAGTGCACAACTGAAAAACGATTCAAGAGGCAGTAGTACAGTAGAATAAGTAGCTAGTCTACATATACAGAAAAGTCTATATGTACAGAAAAGCAGTTAAAACACACTAAAACAATTCAGATGCAGTGCAACCTAGAGCACTTGAGTTGTAGCAATATTAAGGTCAATACAGTTTTAATAAATGCATTAAAATATACTCTTTATTTCCAAAATGTTTGAGAAGCACAGTCAGAACACAAGGAGATTCAGGCAATTTTTTTGTAAGAAATGGAGAAATGAGAAACAGAAGGAAAGAAACTAAGTAGGTTAGCCTTCTCAGATGTTCTCTCTGTATTAGGTAGAGTGAGCTAATGACACTAGACTAGGAGGAGTGTCCCAGATCAAATTTATATTACGGCGGGCAACTGCAAAGCCACCAAGAATAACAGCAAGATACGAACAGGGAGAGAGCGTGTGGAGCAATACTAAAGCTTGTAGCCTACACTCTTTTAGACAATAAACACTACAGAAATGTTTATCACAGCAGTAAGCCACAAAATGAACGTTTTTAAACAGATAAATGAGCACAGTGAAACTAGCTATTAAGCTTTACAAACAGTGTGACAGTAAAAAACTTATTTCTCAGGCCCTGTAAGGCAGACAATTTTGGTTTAACCATGAAGATTAGTTAATAGTAATAAATTACAGTAAAAGGTATGCAGCAGGTAGTACAAAGTGCTATATATAAATTGCTAGAAGCAATAACCAGTATAAATAATAAAAAAAACAGGATACGTATTGTTATATATCTCAGATCAGTGTTGTACTCAGTGCCCTTCCTCCACTCGGCTCAGTGTGTATAGACATACATAGATGTGTGGAAGACAGTGACTGTGACAAAGAGACATCCATCATGAGGCCTGTCCTACCTAGCACACAGCCAAATGGCTACAACCACATGATGTGTAAATGTCACTCACTATAGAAACTAGCCACTGGTATACGACAGCATTATAGACTATGTGGTGCAAGTGCTAGCTGTGCAACATGACTTTACAAGGCAGTAGTCATCTAGTAGATGTATACACATACTTGCGGAATGTAACCTTGCGTGTGCCTACATGTGGTGTGTCAACCTCTAGATGAATGGGTTATGGCCCATTCACACACACACACTGCCCTCCCCATAGCCTTACTATGACAAGCCTGCTAATGTCATCCATTTTGAAATACACCTTTGGGAATGGACTAGCCCACTAATCTCTGTGGCATGTCATAATATTGCGTAATGCTGTAATGTGATAAACTAGTTAGGAAGGAGTTCTAATCCCAGACATGGTGATTATGTGTGTATGTGTGTGTGTGTGTGTGTGTGTGTGTGTGTGTGTGTGTGTGTGTGTGTGTGTGTGTGTGTGTGTGTGTGTGTGTGTGTGTGTGTGTGTGTGTGTGTGCGTGCGTGTGTGTGTGTGTGTGTGTGTGTGTGTGTGCGCCCCTGTCTGTGTAGGGAGCAATGCTTTTTAGGCTAGTCACACTCACTACAGATCAAATTACCTACTTTGGCAAGGCTAGTGATATCATTCACTGTGAAAAACACCTTTGGGAAAGGTGTAGCCCAATAATCTTGGTGGCATGTTCTAATACTGTGTAATACTGTAGTGTGAAAAACTAGCAAAGTAGGAGTTCTAATCCCAGACACGGTAAGTGTTTGTGTGTGTCTCTGACTGTGTAGGGAGTAATGCTTTTTAGGCTAGTCGCGTTCATTACAATTCAAATGTCCTACTTTGGCAAGGCTGCTGATGTCATTCACTGTGAAATACACATTTGAGAAAGTGCAGCCCAGAAATCTCTGTGGTGTGTCCTATAACTACGTAGTACTGTAGTGTGATAAACTAGTTAGGTGGGAGTTCTCATCTCAGACATGAAAACTCTGTGTGTGTTTCTGTCTGTGTAGAGAGCAGTGCTTTTTAGGCTAGTCACACTCACTACAATTCAAATGCCCTACTTTGGCAAGGCTCCTGATGCCATTCACTGTGAAATACACATTTTAGAAAGATGCAGCCCAGTTATCTCCATGGCGCATCTTATAGCAGCGTAATGCTGTAGTCTGATATAGTACCCTGGTAGGAGTTCTATTCTCACACATGGCAAGTGTGGATGTTTTTGTGTGTGTTTCTATGTCTGTGTAGAGAGCAATGCTTTTTAGGCTAGTTACACCCACTACAGATCAAATCCCCTACTTTCCAAGGCTGCTGATGTTATTCACTGTGAAATACACCTTTGGGGAAGGAGTACACCAGTAACCTCTGTGGCGCATCCAGTAACTGTGTAGTGATGTAGTGTAATAAACTAGTTAGGTAGGAGTTCTCATCCCAGACATGGCAGGTTTGTGTCTGTGTTTGTCATGTGGATCCTTTGTGGAGGTGGCCGTGAGTGTGTAACAACTGGAGTCATTGTGGAGCAGGTTTTGCAAATGTCTTATATGATGGCCCTATTATATGTCACAATGTCCACTGTACATGGATAGCAAATGTGAAATAGCTGAGAGGCTGGGGTGCCAATCCAGACCCCTACATGTGACATCAAGGCCTGGTGAACAAAGTTAGCAACTCCTGTATTACCCTGAGAACACTATCAACCCATGTCTCATACACAGACACACTTGCCTAGATAAGAACCACTATGAGAGACTTAGGGACACAAGTGGACAGTGGTCTCACGTTCAATAACCACATCGCCACAACAGTCAGGAAATCCTTCTATGTGGCACACCTCATCACTAAGGGCTTCTCATCCAGAAAAAAGGAGGTCATTGTCCCACTGTACTCATCCATCATTAGACCCATTATAGAGTATAATGCCCCATTTGGTATGTACCTCACAAGACATCTGCAACAGCTGGAAAGGCCACAGAAATACCTCACTAATAGAATCACAGGCCTAAAGCAGATGTCATATGCTGACTGTCTAAAAAAACTCCAGCTATACTCTGTGGCATATCGTCTACTTAGAGGCGATCTCTGCTTAACATACAAGGCCAAGTCAAACCTTGAGCTGCTGGACATGCTCCACTTAAAGAAATACCAATCCCTCAGAGCCACATGCTCCAGGGATCTAAACCTTGTCATCACAATGAACAAAACATGCTGGAGTGATAGCTTCCTGACTCAGAGACTCCCCATACTCTGGAATAGACTGCCCATACATGTCAAGCAGAGCACCACATTGGCCCTCTTCAAAAGGAACCTTGATGATTGGATAGGAGATAGGAAATTCCCCCCGGGGATCATGTCAGTCGCTCTGCTAGACAGGGGCCCAGGGAAGTAAATATTGTGGGAAAAAATTTCCATGGAATTGTTATGGCTAGGCATGCATAGGCCTTAGGGCCGATAGCCTAGTACCAACCTATGAACTTATGAACCTATGGTGGTAGTACCCTGCATATTGCCCACAGATAGTAACCATGGTGTGATTGCAGTGGACTACAGAGGGCATGGCACCCAGTCCAGCAGTACAATAGGCACATACATGCAGACAGAGCACCTTCATTATGTTCCCCACTGGACACCTGCAACACCTGTGGTGCCATCAAATGTGACCCACAAAGGACATACCATGCCTTAAACATGTGCCCTGTATGGACAGATGCCACTGACACCAGGGAATACCTGTATCATGCTATCAATGTAGATGCAGGGTCAACCTGCTGTCCATTAAATGGTCCTGCCACATGAGACCAGCACTGGCACATCTGATGATAACAATCTGTGTAGACAACATGGGTCAGACACCTCAGGTACAGTTTCACATGTCACTGTACATGCATGTGGGGCATGTGCACATCCCAGACTCCATCCATGTTATGGACTAACGAACACATACATGGCAAGCAATGCACACCAATGGCCTCATGCAATAGTTACCCAGGTGACTAGATGGTGACTACAATACACACCTGTGTGGGCCAATCCAGACAATACACCCCTGAGTCACACTGCAGACCATTGTCATGTGGCCTGGTGCCAAGGTATACCCATCACCTAACCTTGTATAGCCTTCTGGCACAGTCAACCACTACACACCCATGAAGCAATGCACCTATGCCTGTCAGTACAGGCACTCTGTGTCTGTGTGTGTGGTGTATGGTGCTTCTGACCACATTCACACTCACTACAACCCCCATAGGCATACTGAAGCATGCTGTCTGATGTCAGACACCTCCACATACCTTTTGCCCATATACCGTCTGGATAACACTAGTGGTGCATGTGATACCTGCACAGTACTATATTGTGGCAAACTGACTAGTGAGGAGGTGAATTCCTGACCCTGCCAGTGTGTCATTGTGTGTGGGTCCCTGACAGAGTGTGGCCGTGTTGACGCTGACACCTGTTCATGCAGACAGGCACGTGTACTACAGCTACCGTATCACTGCCATATCACTATTGCAGATGTCACTCACCATCACATATATGTTTGGAGAGCTCCTCGAGAGGTAAGCAATGTGGTGCATCCAATAACTGCATAGACATGTGATAGCAATACACAGTCAGTCAGTGGTTTGTTACCCTGTACTGATAGGTGTGTGAAACAAACATGCTTAGGTTTTACTCTCCCAACCCCTCCCTGACCGATCTTTGCCTCTGACTACTCTCTCACTCCCTCTGTGGTGGATGTGGAGACGTACACCTGCTTTGCTTAAGCAGCAGCATGTGTTTTGTACATGATGCTTATGATCAGCTGATGGCCTCTGCATGAATTTCAGCCCTCCCCTAGCTGATTGCATGTGAACCAGTTGTGGTAACATTCCCATAGCCAATTGCATGGAAACACACTCCAATATCTAGGAACATCATGTTGGTGCTGGGCCTTTTCATTCACTGTGAGCAGAACCTAGACCAGTTGTTTGGCAAACAGCATCACAGATGGATTGGAGATTTACCTCTAACAACATACACTGTGGAAACAGGCCAACACACAGGAGGGGAATGTGCCTGACATGACTACAGAATGTAAGTGTCGCTATTCTGCATTTGGAGTAATGTTGGTTTAACAGGGTTTGTGTGGATATGGCTGGTCTTCATGTTTTAATACCTGTCATAACAGTGCTATGTTTCTGAGGAAACCCCAATCTGTAGGGTCATCCGCAGACTGGGCAGTGTGTGGTGCCTTTTGTTTCTTGTGTTACTCACAGAGCACCTATCTGTGAACTGCAGAAGCATAGTGTGAGGATTGCAGACAGTACATGGTGAAAGACATGAGAGTTACTCACTTCATATCCCTCATAGGGCATATGTCACAACAAACCCTATTACAACAGTAAATGTATGAGTTTATCACAGCAACATGTCAATATTTGCCCTGTGTTTGTGCCTCCAGCCAGAACTCTGTCAACCTGTGCACATATGTCATTCGGTAAGAGGTGCATATGTTCTGTACATCATAATTTAGTGACATCATATCTGATAACAAGCCAGTGAGATATCAGACAGCGACACATGTTATGTATAGTAGGGGTTATCTTTGAGGACATAGCATGGGCATTCTGTGGTTGTGTGCACAGTATTGAGGCCTGTGTACTTAAGGTGATTGTCAACAGTGTGTGTATTGTGAATATGTATCTTGGCCTGTGTACAGACTGTGGTAGATGTCATTGTTCTTGGTCCTGTTCTATCTGATGTTAAATGCTGCTCCACTGTTTGTTACCCTATCAGCTTGCATGTTTATAGGGCCAAACACACACAAGTCCCATACCACAGACAGGCATCGGACCACACTCTGTAGTGGCCCAGTATATGTAGGGTTAGTGTGTGAGTGGCACATATGAGGCTTTGGCTGTGTTCTCATTGGTTGTGGTTATGCACTTTCACACAGGTGTCTGTTACTCTGTGCTGTGACATGCCTGTAGAGCCTGCTATATATGCAGGTACATGTGTATTCCCGCATAAGAAATGTAGGTCAGTGTTGTGGCAGTCTATCTGTAGCCTGCACAGTGCTCTGTTACATGCCTAGCAGCTTAGTGTACTTACCCAGTGTGATGCTATGTCCATATACTTTCCAGATGTACTGCTGGCAGGCCACCATAACAGTCTTGTATGTCGGACAAAGCAGTGGGATGCTGTACAGATGTATGTCATTAACTAGTGGGTAGTATGTGGCCATGGCACCTCTATACCAGCGGTTAGTATGTGTCAGGACAGACAGGGGTGCATGAATACATAACCAATGGGGCAAATGTCTACCAGTGTTTACGTGATATACCCATCTACATGGCTGTTAACATTCACATTGTCAGGCTCGGTCCACATGTCTGGAGCTAAGAGGTTCTGTGTATACTTCTGAACTGACCAGAGTGTGTCAGACTGTCCGCATTTATTGGCCATATCTCTGCTGTAGTCCACAGGATCATCACTGTGCTAGCTGTGGTACTGTGTTATGATGTCCTTAGGATGTCTGTCTGTGGCCAAAGGCGCACATGTTAAAAGCAGATGTGACCTCCCATACACAACATGTCTGTGAAGACAACTCCTATCACAGTAGCAACAGTCTACATATATACCTGCAATACATACCTGACATGCCCTTGCACTAAGAGGTTGGGACTGAGGTAGGGCTCCACTCCATGTTCAGGACATATGGTGAATAAATATGTATATATACTTATCCATATATCTATATAGAAATATACACATATACATATCGATATACATAGATAGATATCTATATGTATATCTATATATATATATATATATATATATATATATATATATATATATATATATATATATATATATATATATATAAAAAACTCTCATATACTTATACACTGCAATATATGTCTGCACATATACAGATAGAGATACATATGCGCATCTACATATATACTGATAGTAATAGGTATATCAGAATAGATCTGTATGCACATATAGTTACAGATATCTACATATATATCTACATAAATAGGCATATCTGTACACATAGGATGTGCATACATATATAGCTTGTTGTTGTTGTTTTTCTTTTGGCTTTTCCCAGTTAGGGGTTGCCACAGTGGAACTCCGGTCCGCTAATGACTGGTGGTTGATTTTTATGGTGCCAAGGTGCTAGCCAGATACCCAACCTTCAAAGAAGGCACGCCCATTCACGCATGTCTTTTGAATGCCACTCAACCATGGGGAGGACATGCAGACTCCACACAGGAGGTGCTCCAGCTGAGAATTGAACGGGAGAACCTCATGTTGTGAGGCAACAATGCTACCGCTGTACCACTGTGGCTTTGCATACATATATAGCTATATATACATATATACATATATCTATATATATATATATATATATATATATATATATATATATATATATATAAATACATATGTGCATGTACACATAGACATATATCAACCGATTATATGTATATATCCATATTCCTGTTATATGTAAGCCTCAAGGTTGTGTATACACTCCCAGATGTATCTCACTGTATGTATCTGCTATGTGTATATTATGGTAAAACAACGTATGTGATGCAACAGTGATATTAATAACAAATACTACACAATTGTGGAAGTAAAGGCAGTTGTTCAATACTAATCAATATGTGTGTTGACAGATATATTGGAAAATCAACAGGTGTCTTCACAGTGGTCATAGTGTAGTGGTTAAATGTTGTGACTTTAGTGTACAGGGGCCTGGGTTAAAGGGCTGTTCATTTTGTTGCTGGGCAGAACAAGGGCTGTCAGATACGGAGTGGTTAGGGCAGTTTTGAGCAGCTTTAAGCATGTTTATGCAGGTTTGCCTGAAACTAAGTGTTGCTAAGCTACAGGTAAATGTACGGGCGCTTACACAGTGTAGGCTTCACTTACCGGTGTGCAAATCAGCTCAGCTGTTGTATTGCCGCAATGTTGATACTTGCTAAGCTTGGGTTAGCCCTGGTAACCAGTTTACACCACCCAGTCTGATAACATAGCAGTGTAATGACATCTTTAATAAGTGTATGTAATGCCATGTACAATGCATGCACCTATGTGCTGTCATTACAGAGGCAAGGGGTGTGAGTGTCATGTGTGGGACATAGACGTATATGAGGCCTGTACAGCACTGTTATCCATGTGACTGTGTTGCATACAGGGGTAATAGCCCAGGGTATGTGTTGTCACACTGGTATTTTCTGGCTTGTTAAACTTGATTTCTGCATTAGTAACTGTATTTAGAGCACAACCTAGAGCTGTTTACTGAATTTCCTGTTTGCACTTATTTTTAAAAATCGTTTTTTTCTCAAAACTTGCATTTTATCTGTCTTTGGCCTAGCACTCTTGTGTGGGGTCATTTACTGCAGTGTTATAACTTGTTGATACTTGTGAACCTCTGCTATCTCTGAAAAAACAAAAAAAAAAAACAAAAAAAAATCTTGCTTTTTTCCCACTTTTCTGAGATTTAAAAAAAGTTCAGTTACAGGCTTGCTGTTCTTGAACTGTTTGTAAGTTTCTGTATGGCCATTTTTTGCTTGGGCTAAAGGGAAGTCTCTCTGTTGATCAGTGGCAGTGAAAAACATTGAGCAGCTTGCCTGCCCCTGTGGGAGTGGTTACTGACTTGAAACTGTAGTTTCATTGGCCATTTTGGGTCAATTCCAAACTCCTTCATCTTCCTCTCTTAAAACCCTCTTTTGCATGGTTTTGCACATTTTTGTGCATAGCGCCACAGCAGGCAGCGCCGCCTAATTGGATTTAAACTATTCCTGGCTCCACAAAGTCTGCTCTTCACTTTTTCCCTTAGAACTGCTCTATCTCTCAATTTAAACACCATATTCTCATTCTAAGGCCCTTCACTGGTCCAATTAAGTAATCCTACAAGTTAGCACTATTAAACCATAAGCACTACTTACTCTTATACTCTCTACGATTACCCTGTCCTCTATTGGTCCATCTTAAATTCAGTTTCCCTATATTACTCTAGCATGTCCAAAGGTCAGTCAATGGTTTCCTCTCCAGTCCAGCTGGTGAATCTGGGAATTTTGAGGCAATGTTACAACTGTCTCATGTACACAGACAACCCTCTCCTCCTCCAAACAGGTTCAAATATATGTGAGAGATGCAACTATTTAGCCAAACTGGAGGCTGAGCTCTCTCATCTCAAAACTGGTGTAACCAGTCAGGAGGAGAAGGTAACCTCACACAACACAATTCCAGTATCACATAGTCCCACCACATCAGCAAACCAAGCACATAAATACACAAAAACATACTCGGAGGCTCTAAATAAAAATCTACCTAAGCAACAGAGACCTCCAAAGCAGACATCCAAGCAAATGCTACCTCAAAACAAAACACACACAACACATAACCCACAAAGTCAGTGTGCCAAGCAACCACAGCCCTTAAGGCTGAATAACACACCTGATACTCTTGTTATAGGTGACTCTATTGTCAGACACACTGACGTCCCGCTCACCAGGCTGAATAAAGAGAAGGTCATGGTGAGCTGCCTGTCGGGTGCTAGGATCCGCCACATAATGCAAGCACTCAGGTCACTCCAAAGCAAATACAAATATGACTCAGTCATTGTACATGCTGGTGTGAATGACCTGAGACGTACCTCCCTGGACTACATGAAAAGAGACATAGAGGAGCTCTCTGATCATGTAGCCCAGGCTGGTATGACCCTGACCTTGAGCAGCATCTTACCCTCACCTAGAATGATGCCACAGTACAAAGACAAAATGATCGATTTTAACAATTGGCTAAAATGTTGGTGTCATTCAAAGGGGATCCAGTGTCTGTCAGCCTGGGATGACATGCTCGACAAGCCATGTTGCTCGCTTAGGGCGGCTTGCACCTGTCACCACTGGGCTTTCGGATATTGGCAAAGGCTCTTGCCACCCCATAGTGCCTTTTTTAGGCAAGGCTCAAAAGTCAAACCCACCCCCATAGACAGCACAAGGAACAAGAAACTAAGGGTAATGCTGCTAAATGCCAGAAGTCTTAACCTCAAGATGCACTTTCGAAGCTCTCCTCAGTATGGAGAACATTGATATCTGTGCAGTGACAGAAACCTGGTTCAAGGCTCCAGAGAGCACCCCAGCACTACCAGGCTATACCTCATATCATGCTTTTCGGCCCCAAAACCCAGACCAAACTACAAAAGGAGGGGGAGTTTCCATATTTATCAAGGATATCCACACCTCCAGGTTACTGGCATTGCACGAAGTATCAAAGACCATCCATGTGCAACTAACAGTGGGCAAGACTGCTTTTCAGTTTATAGCATCCTGCAGACCACCCTCTCAAAGTCAGGAATCCCACTCGGCTTTCCTGAAAACATTGGAGAACATGAAGATCTCTCCGAACACCATTATATTGGGTGACTTCAACTACCCAAAGATTGACTGAGAGCACTTCTCAAGCCCCAGCACCTTAGCCCAAAGGTTCCTGGAAATTATAAACTCAAATGCTATGGAACAACTAGTCACCACTCCACAAGAGGGGACAACATACTAGACCTGATCATTACCAACATGGGGACTCTCTGCTCCACACCAGAAGTATATCCCTCATTGGTAAGATCAGACCATAAATTAATTTCACTGGATGTCCATATCCCAACCCCACCCCCAGCCCAGAAAACCACAGTGAAGAAAAACTTCTCAAAAGTGAACTTCTCACTTTTCAAAACCGAAGTGGAATCCTTCAAGGCCCCAGGGCCAGTGGAAACTACGGCCCGAACTGCAGAATCCTATATAAACACATTCTACGGACATCTCCAAGAATGCATGGATCATGCTATCCTAAACAAAATGAAGACCCAATCATCCAAAGGCAAGCGTCCAGTCTGGTGGACCCCTGCCATAAATAAACTGCAAAACAGAAGGAGGAAGCTACTACTTGATAGAGCAAAATCCCTAATAGGGAAGGCATCTCTGATCAGTACTAGCAAAAAATTACGATCCCTCATGAAATCCTCCAAGGCCAGCTTCGAGAGAAAAATTTCACAGGACACCAAAAACAATCATAAGGCTTTTTTCAGTTATGTTAGAAACCTGGGATGCAACTCCCAGACTTGTTCTGAGTTGATTCTAAACGACAAAAAATACACTGAACCCACAGACATCGCCAATATCCTGGCAGACAGGTTCAGTGCAAACTTCTCCAGCCCCTCCCCCCCAAAAGAGCAAGTATCTATCCCGGCAGAGGGCTGCCTCACAAACATCTCAGATGCTTAGGTGAAGGTTGCCCTCTCCAAAGCAAAAAACACTGCTTCCATGGGACCAGATGGCGTCCCAGGTTGTGTCCTACATGAACTCCAAGAGGAACTAATTCCTCAAATAAAACAGCTATACAATCTCAGCCTCACTACAGGATATGTGCCCACAGAATGGCGTACAGCAACAGTGGTCCCACTCCACAAAGGTGGAGCCTCTACGGACCCTGGAAACTATCGCCCCATAAGCCTGACTAGCTTAGTCTGCAAGGCTATGGAGAGGATCATCATGGAGCTCATAAACAAAGACATTGGGGACCTACAGACACTAGATCCTACCCAGTTCGGCTTTGTCAAGGGCAGACCCTGCCTTTTGAACCTGGTTGACTTCTTTGAAACAGTCACCAAAGCCATAGATGAAGGGAATGTAGTCCACACAGCCTATCTGGACCTTGCAAAGGCATTTGACACAATACCCCACTCGGGCATCATAGATAAGCTATCCAGCTTAAATATAAACCCCTATGTCACAAGATGGGTCGCAAACTGGCTCAAAGACAGAACCCACAGAGTGAGAGTTGCTGGAGCCATGTCAGACTCAAAACCAGTCACAACTGGCATCCCACAGGGTTCTGTCCTGGGACCACTCTTGTTCGGTATATACTTTTCCGAGGTACAGGCAAATGTGGGAGGACTATGGCTCACCAAGTTCACAGACGACTGCAAACTGGGAGCCATAATCAACTCTCCAGCTGACACAAACATCCTTCAAAAAGGTCTCACAGAGATAGATAACTGGTGCCAGCACCATGGTTTAAAGCTAAATGCCAAAAAATGTGTAGTCATACCCTTTGGCAAAAACAATGTGCCCACAAATTACCACATAGGCGGAAACCCATTAAGTACAGAGAAAGTTATTAGGGACCTGGGGCCCCAAGTTGATAGCAATCTCTCCTTTGAAAACCACATTGCCAAAGTGGTTAGAAAGACCTTCTACATAGCCCACCTCATCACGAAGGGTTTCACATCTAGATCAAGAGAGGTAATCATGCGCCTTTATTCATCCCTCATCAGGCCCATCATAGAATACAATGCCCCTTTTGGGATGTACCTTACCTGACACCTGCAGCAATTAGAAAGACCCCAAAAGTATCTCATCAAGAGGATCAAGGGTCTCAAACAGATGCCATATGCTGCTCGGTTAAAAAAACTCCAGCTCTACTCAGTTGCATACCGCCTACTTCGAGGCGATCTATGCCTGACATACAAAGCTATGTCAAATCCAGAATTAATGGACATGCTCCACCTCAGTAAATCTAAATCCCTTAGTGCCACACGCTCGAGGGACTTGAACCTCAGCACAGAAATAAATAGAACTTGCTGGAGGGACGGGTTCATAACCCAGTGGCTCCCTTCGCTCTGGAATAGAATTCCAATTCATGTTAGGCAGAGCACCTCACTGAATCTCTTCAAGAAGAATCTCGATAGGTGGATGGGGGATCGTAGGTTTGTCCCAGGGATTACTCCCGTGTCACTATTAGACAGTGGCACAGTAAATTAAACCTTAAAAAGGGCACAGTATACTCAAATCAAGGGGTGGCATAAGCCATACAGAATCGGGCTAGGCTTATAATTGCCCCAGGGCAGATAGCCTAATATGAACCTATGAACCTATGAACCTATGTAGTGTATTATGGCTGTGCTAGTATTGACAGTGCCTAGCCAGGCAAGAGTAGAGTGCTAAATGTAGTACTGACAACAGGCACACCTGCAGGCATAGCTGGACTCTGAGGCCTCCCTGTTGTATCACTGGTGGGTGAGCTGTATTCCAGTATGTAACTGTAGACTACTGTCTGTACAGCACATGATAATGAGGGCTCCTGACATGTAGGTATGGCAAACAAATTGTTGTCAAACATCTAATTGCCAACACATTCATCCTACTGCATAGCTACTTGCCAAGCTAATGGCTGTCAGTCCCTGTACAGATGTGCAGATGGCAGGTATCCAGTTTGGATATGTACAGGCATCATAAGCTTGATTGACACTGACATGTCTGCCCAGCTTTGTAAGAATTGGCACATATTAGAGATAGCCTGTATGCACCACATGCCATGGGTACCTCAACTACACTACCACAGTCAACAGAACATGTTAGGGTACAGGTCTCCATCACTGACACTAACCATGTGTTGTAACGCATGTTGCATGCATGTCAACATGATCACCTCATCGGCCATGTGCAGGAGGAACCTGGAGGAATGGCTGATGCATGTCAATTGCACCCTGAGGGTCACCACAGTAGTGTCTGTCAATATATTGCCTTCTGCCACATGGCAGGTGGCAGATTAACACTGTACACACAACCCCTACACAACCCATCTCTCCTTGCATAATAGCTAGGTAGACAGCTATGACCACCTGCAGTGATGCACCCCAATACTGATACATGTTTACATGTGCATGACTGAGTATAGCAGTGTCTGTGTGTTAGCACACTTGTATGTGGGAATTCCATGAGGGCCTTCACAACCACCGCAACACCAATTTCCATAGCCAGTCATGGCTGCTGCTGTATTTGTCATTCCATGTACCCTGTTATGCTCCTCCCCATACCAGCTACACGAGCCTTGCAGTACAGTGTTGTACAAATGGGCTGATAGGCATGTGATACCCATTCTGTTCTGGCAAGTGTGGGTATGTGTGCATGTCCGTTTATCTGTAGGGTACAGCATTCCGAGGCCACATACACATATTACAATACCCATTGCCACACGGTAGTACAGATAGTGTTGTTGCTGCCCATCGGTGGGGCATGACAATGCATCACTCTGCTATGTGTGTGGCATATGCATCAGATGCTTATACCTGTAGTACCACTGTTGGGATCTACAATGGGTTGTATCACAGCTGTGGTCAATGTGTGATGGTGGGTATATCAGTGTCATCATGGGTGTCAGGGAGTACAATATCCAATGGGGGATGTGGGTGCAATGTATACTGTCATTATACTAAGGTACACCCGGTATATGTCCAAATGTACCATATTATGGTTGCCACTGTCACCATCAACCATACAGGTAACTGATACCACATTCCAGTCCAGTTATGCATGTGCTGTGTGCAGCCTATCTATAACACATTGGACACATGGTCAAGTTAGTTAACAGCAATAGGCCCTTGTCTCTCGGATGTGTGTCTGCCTGTTGTGTGTCTGTTAATGTGTATAGGAAGGTATGTCACACTATATATTGTCCATATACATCCATTACATCCTCCATTAGCATACTGTACATGTCTGGGGATATTCTGCATGTAACATGTAACCTGGGACTCACCTCACCCTAAATTATGTTTGGTGTGTGCAATGTAAGCCATCCACTTCAGTATCTTTACATACCTAGGTAGGGGGTCTACTCTCAGTGTTGCCAAGTAACAGTGTGAATGTATTTGGATGGGTCTACATCAGGTTGCAGGGTATAAACGCCCCAGTGGGTCAGCTGTCCATGTGGCACAGGCAATAACTGTTATACTAACCTTTGACGTGTTCAACAATACCCCAGATATGTCACAGCCATATTGTCATCACAGTGACATACCCCGTTGTGGAATATGACTGCAGACCATCCTCGTGCTGACACATGTACACCTACAACACAAATAGATAAAATTATAGAGACCACAATCAACCAGTGTTACTAACATCTATAATGTATCATAGCTGGACTGTTACATTAACTGACACATATGCATTACACTTTACTCTTTACAACATGTTACACTGCAGTACTGTGGTACACTGTAGTACAGTCATCGTGTGCATCAGAACCATATTAGCCTGTCCCTACATTGATGGTATGGATGACAGGGATGTGGCACAGGTATCATCATATGCACAGGGCATCCTCATGCTGACACATGTACACCTACAACACAAATAGATAACATTATAGAGACGACAATCAACCAGTGTTAATATCAACTATAATGCAACATTGCTGGATGGCTACACTATGTGATATACATGCATTACACTTTACTCCTTACAACATGTTGCACTGCAGTACTGTGGTATGCTGTAGTACAGTCATTGTGTGCATCAGAACCATAGTAGCCTGTCCCTGCATAGATGGTATGGATGACAGGGATAGGGCACAGGTATCATCATATGCACAGGGTGTGCTGCTGGTTTGCCAGAGACTGAAGATGGGCTATACATTTGAAACCATGTGTGTGGGTGAGGGGTGTACTGAGGTGAAATGGGCATGGTGATGTGGTGTGTGTAGGTATGGAGTTGGCCTAGGTGTGTTTGTATAGTGTGTGGGTATGCATGCTCACAGTTCTGCCATGTGGCTGCCCTACACAGGTGTTTATGGACAGCTGCAGACCATACCTGGCAGAGTGTGCAGTTCACTGCCTCTGGCCATGGACACATGGACTGACCCTGCCAGGGGTTCCATGGGGAAATGCAGGTACAGACCTCAATATGCTACTCTCACCTGATGATGACAAATGTCCACTGGTACTAGGACCCTCCTGGGACTGGCCAGGACAACGTGCTCATGGCCTGTTGTGGTGTGGTGTGGACAGCATCCCCCCACAGTGCCGGGGCTGGTACTGCCACTGTGGGAGCCACTTGGTGTCCTAGCATGTCCACATTGACTGCCAGCTCTTGCCATTTCTGGACTACATCCACGCAGCTGTCGCCAAACTCCTACCACACGTTCAAGCACAGACAGACCATGGTTGATGAGGGCCATCATCTCACCAGACCCTCTATCCATTAATTCAGTTAACGCAGGGATGGCACTAGCCAGTTCACGGGCGCTGTCACTTGCATATGTGAGGGCAGCCATCTGCAGCCCCAGGTCCTGTCTGGTGTAATGTTCTATATGTGCCTGCACCTCCATGACAGCCTGAAACATGCACCTGCTGGTACCAGCTATGTTGCCTCTGCCAGTGGCATGATGTCCAGTGGCCCAACAATGAGCACCTTGGGACATCTGTCTATGTGGTGCCCTGCCAGACATCCAGCTATGCCTGCTGTTACCAGACACAGTAGACATGGTTACCACACTTTCCTGTGGAAAACCACCAAATGCCAGCTGTCCCTCTGCTAAGGCCACTGGTAATGGGGTATGTATAGGCATTGAAACTGTGTCTGGGGTTGGGGTGGTTAAAAGGGGAATGTCAAATGATGGTGCTGTTTCGGCCCCTGACAACCCCACCTGTGTCTCAACTGTACTATCGTCATCTTCGGTGTCTATATGGACACCAACATCAGAATACATGCAGGAGGGACCCTGACCCACCTCACCACCTGTGTGGGAAAACAATAAATGCACTTTAAAACCTGTACAGCATTGCCTAACAGTACACACATACACACACGCATGCACACACACACACACACACACACACACACACACACACACACACACACACACACACACACACACCATAATACCTACCTGTCCATGACTTTACAGACAGTCCCACGTATATGTCCATGTGTACCCCATCCTGCATCACACTTGGTAACATACACACATTGATACCACTCATTAACATATCAGTCCTCTAAATGCCTATACAAGCGATCACAACACAAGAACTGTTATTATATTACCTGCCTGACCTGTGTGTAGTGGTTTTAGATGTTCTCACTAGTGTCATTCGGTTTTCACCCTGTGTATGTCCAGACATCATGAGCATGTTCCCTATATGTGTGGGCTACTATAATCACTCCATAATATCATGCAGTGGTGTATCATGTGTATGCAATGCCCAGTACATGTCAGATATGCCAATCAATCAGCCTATCATGTGACAACTGTAATATAGGGATACACTCCCTGGTGTTGACTAGTACTTCCCCAATGCATCTGTAGTGCTGCATACATGGGTTGTAGGTGACCTCTCTGCTGAATGCAATATTAAGGGTGTGCCTGGTGTCTACCTTCCCTCTCAATGCCTGTTCTATGCTACAGACCATATTATACTATCAGCTGTCCTGTGATTACATACATGACAAGTATTCCTGGTGTGTATTGTGATAGCCAACGTCCATGTACTGCATGATCCCAAAGGGAGGTATTGCTGTAGGAACACCCAACAATCACACATGTGCATACATGGCCAGCCACACAAACACACACACATGCACACACACACATCCTATATGCATCAGCCTCCCTCCACTTCACCAGAGTGACCCTACAGACAAACTAACTACTCACCAGGACTCACACACACACATACAGTTGAGGCTGCACAATGAAAATACACACAGTCCTCCCATTACTCATCTGTCAACAAGCATAACATATGGTACCCAACAGCATGCAGTGCAGCTATAGTAAATCCATGCTAGCAACAGTATACATGTGTCTGATGCATGTGCTGTGTCATTAGGTGATGCCCCTTCCCCTGGGTACCACTCCACCCATGTACACAGTATTGCTGTGCAGCTGTTCTGCACCCTGCCATGTACTCTGCACCCCACCTCACAGGTGTACAGCCCATTGCTGAATGTGTACTACTGTGTCTGTTATTTCAGTTTTAATGCTCACAGCCCCTATGTTTTCCAGCAACACATACCTGGGATGATATGTGGACAGATGTCATTGGTGAATGCCTGATGTCTGATTTACAGCTCTTAACATCAGCGGACCATGTATGACCAATCCAATACTCTTACACTGACAATCATCAGAGCATACAGTGGCTATGGGGGCTATACACACTTATTGATATGACACACCCATCCTTGATCTGCCATGGGATCACATCACAGCATATCTTAACAGTACATGAGCCCAATATGTGACATATGTCCTGTACTATCACATACAGTGTCTATGGAATGTGGAAGGTGTGCAGATGCTGACCACAGTGCATACACACTGTGTGGGCATATGTGTGCACACACTTATCATGACAGTTTGTCACACCTCTTGTGTGTACTGCAGCAGCCACTACTCCTAGCATGGTTATAGCAGAGTGGGCCATCTGCATTTGCCAGTGTATGTTCAGTCTGCCATACATATCACCCCTTAATCTGCATGATTTCTAGATCTACTCATGTGCACATCCCTTGGTGTTCACACACTGCCGTCACTATTGCTGTAGGGTTAGGGTTACGTCTGCCACAGGTCCTGACCCTATATGCAGATACAACCATTCTTAGCATCCTTAGGATCCCTGCTGCAGTGCACTGGTGTGTCATGCTGACACCCCCCTCCTTCAGCCTTTTTCCAGATGCATGACAAGTAGGTCCTACATGTGTGTCACTTTGCAGTGTCCCATTCACTGAACACCACATGTTACAGCCTAGTCCCAGCTGATAATGTTGACCACTGTAATGCCTTATGCTATAGTGCATCTCTGAAGCAGTTACCATTGTCCTACAGGTATATACAATGGTGTTGCACTGTATATAGGTGTTGTTCCATACATGTCCTTACTGTAGGCAATGTCTCCCACCATTATGTTACTCCCTGTGGACACATTCCACAATGACAGGATGCTAGTTATCATGTAGGTGTCTGACATATCCTTCCAATACCCCATCATAGTCACCCCTGTGATGACAATGACAACCTTTTTTCTGGATGAAAGCCCTTAGTGATGAGGTGTGCCACATATAAGGATTTCCTGACTGTTGTGGTGATGTGGTTATCGAAGGTGAGACCACTGTCCACCTGTGTCCCTAAGTCACTCATCACACTTTTGGTTTTTAGTGTACTGTCACCTTTGTGGTAATTCATGGGTACATGTTTTTTTCCCAAAGGGAATAACTATACATTCCTTAGCATTAAGATTGAGCTCATGGCTCTGGCACCAAACATCTGTTTCTGTAAGGCCCTTTTGTAGAATATCCACATCATTTGGGGATTTAATAATGGCTCCCAGTTTGCAGTCATCTGCAAACTTTGTTAGCCAGAGTCCCTTAGTGTTGGCCTGTACTTCAGAGAAGTAGATGCCAAACAAGAATGGCCCCAGGACTGAAACCTGAGGTTCTCCACTTGTCACTTGTCTGGAGCTGGATTTGGAGTTAGCTACTTTTACAGTCTGGGTTCTGTCAGTAAGCCAGTTGGCAACCCATCGAGTGATGTAGGGATTTATGCCCGGCTTAGTAAGTTTATCTATGATTCCAGAGTGGAGGGTGGTGTTGAAGGCCTTGGCAAGGTCCAGGTAGGCTGTGTGGACCACCTTACCCTCATCCACAGCTCTGGAGACTGCTTTGAAGAAATCAATCAAGTTCAGGACACAAGATAGGCCCTTCATGAACCCAAACTGGGTGGGATCCAGTGTTTGAAGGTTGCCAGTGTCTTTGTTTATAAGTTGTTTATAAGTTGCTGGAGCTATGTCAGACTCTAAGCCAGTCACAAGCGGTGTCCCACAGGGCTCAGTCCTGGGACCCCTCTTGTTCGGCATTTATTTTTCCGAGGTACAGGCAAACATAGGAGGATTGTGGCTGACAAAGTTCGCAGATGACTGCAAACTGGGCGCCATAATTGATACTCCAGCGGACACAAACATCCTTCAGAGAGGCCTCATAGAAATGGATAATTGGTGCCAGAGCCATGGCCTTAAGCTAAACGCCAAAAAATGTATAGTCATACCCTTTGGGAAAAACAAGGTACCGACAAATTACCACATAGGCAGTAATCCATTAAGTGGAAGAGGTAATCAGGGACCTAGGGACCCAGGTTGACAGTAACCTCTCATTTGACACTCACATTGCCAAAGTGGTTAGGAAGACCTTCTATATTGCCCACCTTATCATGAAGGGTTTCACATCTAGATCAAGAGAGGTCATTGTGCCCTGTACTCTTCTCTTATCAGGCCAATGATTGAGTACAATGCCCCATTTGGGATGTATCTCACCCGACACCTGCAGCAGTTGGAAAGACCCCAAACGTTCCTCACCAAGAGGATAAAGGGTCTTAAACATATGTCATATGCTGCCCGACTGAAAAACTCCAGCTCTATTCAGTCGCATACCGCCTACTCAGAGGTGATCTGTGCCTGACGACAAGGCCATGTCCAATCCTGAATTAATGGACATGCTCCACCTCAGAAAATCCAAATCCATCAGAGCCACGAGAACAAGTGACTTAAACCTCAACACAGAAATAAATCGAACGTGCTGGAGGGACAGATTCATAACCCAGAGGCTCCCTACACTCTGGAACAGAATCCCAGTCCATGTTAGGCAGAGCCCCTCACTGACTCTATTCAAGAGAAATCTCGACGAGTGGATGGGAGATCGTAGGTTTACCCCGGGGGTCATCTCTTTGTCACTACTAGACAGAGGCATAGTAAACTAAACCCTAAAAGGGCATAGTATTCTCATCCTAAGGGGTGGTGTAAGTCACATACACTCTGGCTAGGCTTATAAATGCCCTAGGGCAGATAGCCTAGTATGAACCTATGAACCTATGAACCTATGAACCTATGTGTTCCATGCCCTTGCAGATCAGGCTTGTCAGATTGATGGGACGGTAGTTCCCAGAATCCAAGGTGGAATTGCCCTTGTAGAGTGGGATAACTGTAGCTGTGTGCCACTCAGTGGGAAAGAAGCCTGATGTGAGGCTATGATTAAACATGACACTCAGGTGAGGTGCCAGTTCATTTTGTAGTCCATGTAGTACACAGCCTTGGATGTCATCTTGTCCCATGGATGCTGTATTCTTAGCTTTGGAGAGTGCGTTTTCTACCTGTGTGGCCATGATTACCAGAATTTGGCAATCTTTTGGTATTGAGATGGGCCCTTTAGGGAATGAGAGGAGGGCGAAGTTGGCACTAAATCGATCTGCCAGGATATTGGCAATATCCTTGGGATCAGTGTTTTTAATGTCATTCAGTTGTAGCTCAGAGCAGATCTGAGCATTGCCATTTAGATTCTTGACATAACTATAGAAAGCCTTGTGGTTGTCTTTGGAATCTTTGGCAATTTTATTTTTGAAACTAGCTTTGGAGGATTTTAATAGGGATCTCAGCTTCTTACTGAGGCTGGTAAGGGAGTTTTTTGCATCGTGGGATTTTCTTCTTTTCTGCAACAGTTTCTTCCTTCTGTTGTATAGTTTGTTTATGGCAGGGGACCACCAGATTGGTTTCCTTTTTTTGGAGGAGAGGGTCTTGGTTCTATTTGGGATGACACGATTCATGAAAAAGGGATGTGTTTGTACCGTGCCTTAGTGAAGGATTCAGCAGTCAAATGTTCAGCTCCTGTCTGAATGGGTGCCATGAAGTTTCTCACTTCTGACTTAAGTAGCATGAAGTTGGCCTTGGAGAGGTTTTTTATGGAGGTTTCCTTACTGGGGGTGGGGGTGGGATGTGGATGTCAAAGGTGATTTGCTTAAGGTCAGGCCTGACCAATGAGGAGGTGACCACTGGTGTGGAGCATCTATCTCCCATGTTGGTAATGACCAGGTCTAGGATATTGGAGCCCCTGGTGGAAAAATGGATTAGATGATCCAGGGTGTTGGAATTTATGAATTCCAAAAACCATTGGGAAAAGGTGTTGGTACCCGAGTAGTTTTCCCAGTTAATGGCAGGGTAGTATTAGGGTGTTTGTTTGTATCTTAATATTTTCCAGTATGTATAGAAAGGTGTAGTGAGAATCTTGGGGCATGGTGGGGGATCTGTAGCAAGGTACAATTTGGATTGTAGTCCTACCAAGTGTTAGTTGCACCTGGAGAATTTCAGATGCATTGTGTTGGGAAACTAGCCTGGAGGTGTGAATATCCTTGCTGAATATGGGCACCCCACCACCTTTAGTGTTTTGGTCTTGGTTTGGTGGCCGAAAAAATGTGGTAAGAGTTGTAGCCTGGTATTGCAGGGATGCTCTCTGGAGTCTTGAACCAGGTCTCAGTTACTGCACAGATACTGATGTTCTCCATTTTTAGGAGTGCCTTGAGAGATTGCATTTTGAGATTTAGACTTCTAGCATTGAGTAGCATTATCTTCAGCTTTTGCATGTTTGTATCTGTTATGGTGGTGGTTGTGTCCTTTGAACCTTGCCTAAAAAAGGCACTATAGGGGTGGCAAGAGCTTTAGCCAGTAACCTGAATCCCAGGGATGACAGGTGCAGACCTTCTCTGGCAAAGCATCATGGTTTGTTGATCATGTCATCCCAGGCAGACAGATACTGGATCCCATTTGAATGACACCAGAAGCTTAGCCAATTGTTGAAGTCAATCATTTTGTCCTTATACTGTGGTATCATTCTGGTCAAAGGCTGGATGCTACTCAGGGCTAGGGTCATACCTGCCTGGGCCACATGATCCGAGAGCTCTTCCATGTCTCTTTTCATGTAGTCCAGGGAGGTCCATCTCAAGTCATTCACTCCAACATGGACAATGACAGATTCATATTTGTACTTGTAGTGGAGTGACTTGAGTGCATGCGTTATGTGGCAGAGTGGCTATGGCTATAATTTTCTCCTTGCTCAGCCTGGTGAGTAGGACATCAGTGTGCCTGACTATAGAGTCACTTATGACTAAAGTGTTGGGTACATTGTCTTGCTTTATGGGCTGTTGTTGGGTGGCACACTGCTGTTGTGAGTTATGTGTCACGTTTGCATTTTAGCTTCGGAGGTCCTTGTTGCTTGGGCAGGTTAATTTTACTGGCCTTCACATGTGTGGGTTTAGTGTTGCTATGTGTGGGTGTTGATAGTGTGGGTTTTGAAGGGCTATGTGTTGCTTGAGGTGTAGTGCAAGTGCTAAACTTCACCTCTTGACTGATTAGCACAATCTTGGCTTAGAGAGCTCTGCTTCCAGTTTGACTATGTAAGTGCATCTTTTAAAGGTTCTAGTGTTGGGTGGTAGGAGGTGAGGGCTGCCTGTATACATGAAGCATTTGCTGCATTGCCCCAGTATGCCCAGATTCACCAGGTGGACAGGAGAAATCACCAAAAGCTGACCCTTGGACATGCCTGTTTAGGTACTTTTTTTGTAAAATACAAGAACTGTTTTCCCTTAGCTTTGCAAGGTTCTTTTCAGTTATAGGCTATTTAGTGGCTACAATTAATTTCTTCTTATTAACAAGGAGAGTTGAACGGTTGTATCAGTTTAAGGCTTCCACTTGCTTTCCAGCAGGTTCTAGAGCAAGGTCTGGTCACATGGGTTCAGATTTTAGTGCTACTACTGAGAAACAAGCTAGTTCTAAAGGAAAATTTGAGTATCAGACTTTCTGGCACCTGGAATAGTTTAACTGTAGCCCAGCAGTGCTGCACAATGTGAAAAATGTGCAAACACATGCGTTTTTAAGCCAGAAATTTGAAAGGGATAGAAATCAGGCCAAAATGACTAATAAAATTACAATTTCAGAGCTGGAAACCACTCCTATAGTATTAGATAGGCAGTACAGTGCTCACCACTCCCACTATTAAGCAGTAGGATTTCACGCTACCACAGCAAGGTCTAGATAGCTCTGAAGACAGAAAATAAAGTCCTGAAACCAGCAAAACCTGGGATCTGGACTATACTAGCTAGGGAAGGCAGGAAATGAGCAAACAAGATAGTATTTTTTTTGTTAAAACAGGCTACACAATGCAATAATACAGTAAATAAACACAGAAAAGGCTAACACACTTGAGTGTGTAGCCCTAAACAGTAAATGCAGTTAAAACTCTACAAAATTAGCAATTTAAAACTTTTTGAATGAAGCAAGGCAAGTGCACAACTGAAAAATTATTTAAGAGGTATTAGTACAGTAGAATAAGTAGCTAGTCTACATATACAGAAAAGTCCATATATACAGAAAATCAGCTAAAACACACTAAAACAATTCAGATGCAGTGCACCCTAGACCACTTGAGTTGTAGCAATATTAAGGCCAATACAGTTTTAATAAATGCTCTAAAATATACTCTTTATTTCCAAAATGTTTCAGAAGCACAGTCAGAACACAAGGAGATTCGGGCATTTTTTTTTGTAAGAAAGGGAGAAAGGAGAAACAGAAGGAAAAAACTCAGTGGGTTAGCCTTCTCAGATGTACTCTCTGTATTAGGTAGAATGAGCTAATGACACTAGACTGGGAGGAGTGTCCCAGATCAAATTTACAGTAGTGGCGGGCAACTGCAAAGCCACCAAGAATAACAGCAAGACACCAACAGGGAGGGAGGGTGTGGAGCAATACTAAAGCTAGTAGCCTACTCTCTTTAAGACAGTAAACACTACAGAAATGTTTATCACAGCAGTAAACCAAAAAATGAAAGTTTTTAAACAGATAAAGGCGCACAGTGAAACTAGCTATAAAGCTTTATAAACAGTGTGACAGTAAAAAACTTATTTCTCAGGCCCGGTAAGGCAGACAATTTTGGTTTAACCATGAAGATTAGGTAATAGCAATAAAATACAGTAAAATGTGTGCAGCAGGCAGCAAAATGTGCTATATATAAATTGCTAGAAGCAATAACCAGTATAAATAAGACAAAAAAACAGGATACGTATTGTTATATATCTCAGATCAGAGTTCTAGTCAGTGCCCCTCCTCCACTCGGCTCAGTGTGTATAGACATACATAGATGTGTGGAAGAGAGTGACTGTGACAAAGAGCCATCCATCATTTGGCCTGTCCTACCTAAAACACAGCCAATTGGCTACAACCACATGATGTGTAAATGTCACTCACTATAGAAACTAGCCACTGGTATCCGACAGCATTATAGACTATGTGGTGCAAGTGCTAGCTGTGCAACATGATTTTACAAGGCAGTAGTCATCTAGCAGATATATATACACATACCTGCGGAATATAACCCTGCATGTGCCTACATGTGGTGTGTCAACCTCTAGATGAATGGGTTATGGCCCATGCACACACACACTGCCCTCCCCATAGCCCTACTTTGACAAGCCTGCTAATGTCATCCACTTTGAAATACATCTTTGGGAATGGACTAGCCCAGTAATCCTTGTGGCGTGTCTTAATATTGTAATGCTGTGGTGTGATAAACTAGTTAGGAAGGAGTTCTAATCCCAGATGTGGCGACTGTGTATGTGTAAGTGTGTGTGTGTGTGTGTGTGTGTGTGTGTGTGTGTGTGTGTGTGTGTGTGTGTGTGTGTGTGTGTGGGTGTGTGCGTGCGTGCGTGTGTGCGTGCTCCTGTCTGTGTAGGGAGCAATGCTTTTTAGGCTAGTCACACTCACTACAGATCAAATGCCCTACTTTGGCAAGGCTGCTGATGTCATTCACTGCGAAATATACCTTTGGGAAAGGTGTAGCCCAATAATCTTGGTGGCACTTCCTAATACTGTGTAATACTGTAGTGTGATAAACTAACAAAGTAGGAGATTTAATCCCAGACATGGCAAGTGTTTGTGTGTGTGTGTGTGTGTGTGTGTGTGTGTGTGTGTGTGTGTGTGTGTGTGTGTGTGTGTGTCTGTCTGTGTAGGGAACAATGCTTGTTAGACTAGTCACGTTCACTACAATTCAAATGTTCTACTTTGGCAAGGCTGCTGATGTCATTCACTGTGAAATACACCTTTGTGAAAAGTGCAGCCCAGAAATCTCTGTGGTGTGTCCTATAACTGCGTAGTACTGTAGTGTGATAAACTAGTTAGGTGGGACTTCTAATCTCTGACATGACAACTGTGTGTGTGTGTGTTTTTGTCTGTGTAGATAGCAGTGCTTTTTAGGCTAGTCACACTCATTACAATTCAAATGCCCTACTTTGGCAAGGCTGCTGATGCCATTCACTGTGAAATACACCTTTGAGAAAGATGTAGCCCAGTAATCTCCATGGTGCATCTTATAGCAGCATAATGCTGTAGTGTGATATAGTACTCTGGTAGGGGTTCTATTCCCACACATGGCAAGTGTGTATGTTTTTGTGTGTGTTTCTATGTCTGTGTAGGGAGCAATGCTTTTAGGCTAGTTACACTCACTACAGATCAAATACCTTACTTTGGCAAGGCTGCTGATGTTATTCACTGTGAGATACACCTTTGGGGAAGGAGTACACCAGTAACCTCTTTGGCACATCCTTTAACTGTGTAGTGATGTAGTGTAATAAACTAGTTAGGTAGGAGTTCTAATCCCAGACATGGCAGGTGTGTGTCTGTGTTTGTCATGTGGATCCTTTGTGGAGGTGGCTGTGAGTGTGTAACAACTGGATTCATTGTGGAGCGGGTTTTGCAAATGTATTATTTGATGGCCCTATTATATGTCACAATGTCCACTGTACAAGGATAGCAAATGTGAAATAGCTGAGAGGCTGGGGTACCAATCCATACCCCTACATGTGACATCAAGGCCTGGTGAACAAAGTTAGCCACCCCTGTATTACCCAGAGAACACTCTCAACCCATGTCTCATACACAGACACACTTGCCTAGTCAACAACCACTATGGTGGTAGTACCCTGCATATTGCCCACAGATAGTAACCATGGTGTGATTGCAGCGGACTATAGAGTGCATGTTACCCTGTCCAGCAGTACAATAGAAACATACATGCAGACAGTGCACCTTCATTATGTTCCCCACTGGACACCTGCAACACCTGCGGTGCCATCAAATGTGACCCACAAAGGACATACTATGCTCTAAACATGTGTCCTGTATGGACAGATGCCACTGACACCAGGGAATACCTGTATCACGCTATAATTGTAGGTGCAGGGTCAACCTGCTGTCCATTACATGTTCCTGCCACATGAGACCAGCACTGGCACATCTGATGATAACAATCTGTGTAGACAACATGGGTCAGACACCTCAGGTACAGTTTCACATGTCACTGTACATGCATGTGGGATGTGTGCACATCCCAAACACTGTCCATGTCATGGATTAACAAACACATACATGGCAAGCAATGCACACTAATGGCCACACACAAAAGTTACCCAGGTGACTAGATGGTGACTACAATACACACCTGTGTGGGCCAATCCAGACACTACACCCCTGAGTCACACTGCAGACCATTGTCATGGGGCCTGATGCCAAGGTATATCTATCACCTAACCTTGTATAGCCTTCTGGCACAGTCAGCCACTACACACCCATGAAGCAATGCACCCATGCCTGTCAGTACTGGCACTCTGTGTCTGTGTCTGTGGTGCATTGTGCTTCTGACCACATTTATTCTCACTACAACCCCCATTGGTGTACTGAAGCATGCTGTCTGATGTCAGACACCTCCACATACCTTTTGCCCATATAACCTCTGGATAACAGTAGTGGTGCATGTGATACCTGCACAGTACTGTGAGGAGGTGAATTCCTGACCCTGCCAGTGTGTCAGTGTGTGTGGGTCCCTGACAGAGTGTGGCTGTGTTGACGCTGACACCTGTTCATGCAGACTGGCACGTGTACTACAGCTACAGTATCACTGCCATATCACTGTTGCAGATGTCACTCACCATCACATATATGTTTGGAGAGCTCCTCGAGAGGTAAGCAATGTGGTGCATCCAATAACTGCATAGACATGTGATAGCAATACACAGTCAGTCAGTGGTTTGTTACCCTGTACTGATAGGTGTGTGACACAAACATGCTTAGGTTTTACTCTCCCCTCCCTCCCTGACCTATCTTTGCCTCTGTCTGCCTGTCTCACTCCCTCTGTGGTGGATGTGGAGACACACATTTGCTTTGCTTAAGCAGCAGCATGTGTTTTGTAAGTGATGCTTATGATTAGCTGATGCCCTCTGCATGAATTTCAGCCCTCCTCTAGCTTATTGCATGTGGAACAGCTGTGGTAACATTCCCATAGCCAGTTGCATGGAAACACACTCTAATATCCTGGAACACCATGTTGATACTGGGCCTTTTCATTCACTGTGAGCAGGAAATAGATCTGTTGTTTGGCAAACAGCATCACAGATGGATTGGGGATTTACCTCTAACAACATACACTGTGGAAGCAAGCCAACACACTGGAGGGGGATGTGCCTGACATGACTACAGAATGTAATTGTCACTATTCTGCATTTGGATTAATGTCGGTTTAACAGGGTGTGTGTGGATATGGCTGGTCTACATGTTTTAATACCTGTCATGACATAGGTTCATAAGTTCATACTAGGCTATCTGCCCTGGGGCATTTATAAGCCTAGCCCGACTGTGTTTGGCTTATGCCACCACTTGATATGAGTATACTGTGCCCTTTTTAAAGTTTAGTTTACTGTGCCTCTGTCTAATAGTGACACGGAAGTAATCCCCGGGATAAACCTACGATCCCCCAATCACTCATCAAGATTCTTCTTGAAGAGAGTCAGTGAGGTGCTCCGCCTAACATGAATTGGAATTCTATTCCAGAGCGAAGGGAGCCTCTGGGTTATGAATCTGTCCCTCCAGCATGTTCTATTTATTTCTGTGCTGAGGTTCAAGTCCCTCAAGCGTGTGGCTCTAAGGGATTTAGATTTACTGAGGTGGAGCATGTCCATTAATTCTCGGTTGGACATAGCTTTATATGTCAGGCATAGATCGCCTCGGAGTAGGCAATATGCAACTAAGTAGAGCTGGAGTTTTTTTAACCGAGCAGCATATGGCATCTGTTTGAGTCCATTGATCCTCCTGGTGAGGTACTTTTGGGGTCTTTCTAATTGCTGCAGGTGTCGGGTCAGGTACATCCCAAAGGGGGCATTGTATTCTATGATGGGCCTGATGAGGGATGAATAAAGGGGCACGATTACCTCTCTTGATCTAGATGTGAATCCTTTCATGATGAGGTGGGCTATGCAGAAGGTCTTTTTAACCACTTTGGCAATGTGGTTGTCAAAGGAGAGATTGCTATCAACTTGGGTCCCCAGATCCCTAATTACTTTCTCTGTACTTAATGGGTTACCACCTATGTGGTAATTTGTGGGCACATTGTTTTTGCCAAAGGGTATGGCTATACACTTTTTGGCATTTAACTTTAGACCGTGGCTTTGGCACCAGTTATCCATCTCTGCGAGACCTTTTTGAAGGATGTTTGTGTCAGCTGGAGAGTCAATTACGGCGCCCAGTTTGCAGTCATCTGCGAACTTGGTGAGCCATAGTCCTCCCATGTTGGCCTGTACCTCAGAAAAGTAAATACCAAACAAGAGAGGTCCCAGGACAGAACCTTGTGGGACGCCACTTGTGACCGGTTTCGAGTCTGACATGGCCCCAGCAACTCTGACTCTGTGGGTTCTGTCTTTGAGCCAGTTTGTGACCCATCTTGTGACATAGGGGTTTATATTTAGGCTGGATAGCTTATCTATGATGCCTGAGTGGGGTATTGTGTCAAATGCCTTTGCGAGGTCGAGATAGGCTGTGTGGACTACCTTCCCTTCATCTATGGCCTTGGTGACTGTTTCGAAGAAGTCGACCAGGTTCAAAAGGCAGGATCTGCCCTTGACGAAGCCAAATTGGGTAGGATCTAGTGTCTGTAGGTCCCCAATGTCTTTGTTTATGAGTTCCATGATGATCCTCTCCATAGCCTTGCATACTAGGCTAGTCAGGCTTATGGGGTGATAGTTTCCAGGGTCCACAGAGGCGCCACCTTTGTGGAGTGGGATCACTGTTGCTGTACGCCATTCTTTGGGCACATATCTTGCAGTGAGGCTGAGATTGTACAGCAGTTTTACTTGAGGGATTAGTTCTTCTTGGAGTTCATGTAGGACACAACCCGGGACACCATCTGGTCCCAAGGAAACAGTGTTTTTTGCTTTGGAGAAAGCGGCATTCACCTGAGCATCAGAGATGTTTGGGAGGCTACACTCTGCCGGAATAGATACTTGCTCTTTTGGGTGGTAGGGGGGGGGTTTGCACTGAACCTGTCTGCCAGGATATTGGTGATGTCTGTGGGTTCAGTGTATTTTTTGTTGTTTAGAATCAACTCAGAACAAGTCTGGGAGTTGCATCCCAGGTTCCTAACATAACTGAAAAAAAGCCTTATGATTGTCTTTATTGTCCTGTGCAATTTTTCTCTCGAAGCTGGCCTTGGAGGATTTTATGAGGGATCGTAATTTTTTGCTAGTACTGATCAGAGATGCCTTCCCTTTTAGGGATTTTGCTCTATCATGTAGTGCTATGTTTCTGAGGAAACCCGCATCTAAAGGGCCATCTGCAGACTGGGCAGTGTGTGGTGCCTTTGGTTTCTTGTGTTACTCACAGAGCACCTATCTGTGAACTGCAGAAGTATAGTGTGAGAATTGCAGACAGTACACGGTGAAAGACATGAGAGTTACTGACTTCATATCCCTCATAGGACATATGTCACAACAAACCCTGTTACAACAGTAAATGTATGAGTTTATCACAGCAACATGTAAATATTTGCCCTGTGTTTGTGCCTCCAGCCACAACTCTGTCAACCTGTGTACATATGACATTCGGTAAGAGGTGTGTATGTTTTGTACATCACAATTTAGTGACATCATATCTGATAACAAGCCAGTGAGATATCAGACAGCGACACATGTTATGTATAGTAGGGGTTATAGGTTCATAGGTTCATAGGCCTGCCCAAGGGCATGGATAAGCCTAGCCCATAGCTTTATGGCTGCCACCCACTTACTTTTATAAAAAAAAACTATATATCATTTGTTGTGCCTCTGTCAAGCAGTGAGTGATGAAGTAATCCCTGGGTATATCTGCATCTCCATTGGTCAAATTCAATTCCTTGAACAAGACCAAGAGAGTGCTTGCCTCACATGTACGGGATTTTGTTCGTTATCTTTGAGGACATAGCCTGGGCATTCTGTGATTGTGTATACAGTACTGAGGCCTGCGTACTTAAGGTGATTGTCAACAGTGTGTGTATTGTGAATATGTATCTTGGCCTGTGTACAGACTGTGGTAGATGTCATTGTTCTTGGTCCTGTTCTATCTGATGTTACATGCTGCTCCACTGTTTGTTACCCTATCAGCTTACATGTTTGTAGGGCCAAACACACACATCTCCCATACCACAGACAGGCATCGGACCACACTGTGTAGTGGCCCAGTATATGTAGTGTTAGTGTGTGAGTGGCACATATGAGGCTGTGGCTGTTTTCACATTGGTTGTGGTTATGCACTTTCACACAGGTGCCTGTTGCTCTGTGCTGTTACATGCCTGTAGAGCCTGCTATATATGCAGGTACATATGTATTCCCTTATAAGAAATGTAGGCCAGTGTTGTGGCAGTCTGCCTGTAGCCTGCACAGTGCTTTGTTACATGCCTAATAGCTTAGTGTACTTACTCAGTGTGATGTTATGTCCAGATACTTGCCAGATGTACTGCTGGCAGGCCACCATAACAGTCATGTATGTCAGACAAAGCAGTGGGATGTTGTACAGGTGTATGTCTTTAACTAGTGGGTAGTATGTGGCCATGGCACCTCTATACCAGTGTTTAGTATGTTTATTTATTTTTATTTATTTTACATTTGTTAACTGGGCTAGTCTAGCTGGATATATTTCCATTTTCAGTAGAGGCCCGGGTAGAAAAGCTCCACATAGAGATAAAAACAGTTACATAGTATGCAAAAAATGAGCAGAAATAAAATGAGGTGGGAATAGACAAATATACAGTATAACATCATAGGATTCAACATTCTCAAAAAAATAAAAATGGAAACTTATTTCACATTATTTTATATTTAGGTTATAAAAAGAAAGTAAAAAAGAAAAGATATTAAAACGAAAAGAGTGAGTAGATCAGTTAAATTTATAAACTGTCAGTAATAAGAAATGAACCTGAAGGAGGAGAAGAATATCAGAGAGGTAACTCTTATAAAGTGAAGGTAGTATAACTTAGATGTAAAAAGAAGGTAAAAGGAGAGGGCAGAGTAGAGGAAATTTGTGGGAGTTAGAGTTTTAGTCGGGGTTAAAGCAAGGACATAACCAGTGATTTTTAAGGTAAATTCTAAGTTTTTGTTTGAACAGAACAGGAGTTGGAATCGAAGTAAGTTCAATCGGAAGTTGATTCCAGTGTTTACCAATGGCGTTAGAGAAAAGGGAGTCACCAGCAAGGTTGTTGGATTTAGTTAAAGTTACTAGGAGTTTGCTAGAGGAGCGAAGTGAGTTCAGGTTAGAGTAAGGGTAAAAGTTTGGAAAGTGCAGGTGTGTTATTAGGTTGATAGAAAGCTCTTTGGACAAAGGAAAGTTGGGAAAGAAGCAACATATTTTCTAATTCCAGCCAGTGAAGTTGCTGAAGGTTCAGACAGTGGTGAGTTCTGAATTGATTACCAGTCACAAATCTAGCAATACTATTATATGTGTTAGCCAGTTTAGAGAGATTGTTTTTCTTCAGGTTAGTGTAAATTGTTGAGGCATATAGAAGAGTTGAAATAAGGTGAGAGTGGGCAAGAGTAACTTTGGCTGTCGGGGTTAAGAATGTTTTAATTTTGTAAAGGGAGCCCAATTTTCTGTTTACAGTTTTAATGGTATTATTGATGTGACAATCATAGGTAAGGTTGTTGTCAATCATGACACCTAGCAGTTTGGTAGTAGAGTCGGCTGATATGAGGGTGCCATTAATAGATAAGATAGAGAAGTCTAATGTGGGGGACCTAGTAGTAGGTTTAAAGAGGAGGAGTTTGTTTTTTTAGCATTTAAAAGTAGGCAGCATTTTAAGAACCATGCTTCTACTGTGTGGAATACATTTTGAGTAATAGTTTGAAGCTCTGGAATGGTTTTAGCTGAGCAAATAAGAGTGGAGTCATCAGCATATTGTATGCATGTAGCTTGGGGAATAGCTACTTGTAGGTCATTTATAAAAAGGGAGAATAGGAGAGGTCCAAGAATAGAGCCTTGTGGGACACCAAGAGAAATTGGGAGAAGAGAGGAGAGTTTGTTATCCCAGAGGACTGCCTGTTTCCTGTTAGTGAGATAGGAAGTAAACCATTGGATAGCTTTTGGTTCTAAAGCAAGAGATTCCAGGATTTTTATGAGGAGGGGGTGGTTGATCATGTCAAAGGCTTTGGACAGGTCAATAAAGAGTGCTGAAGATAGAATATTATTATTGCGGTTTGTGTTTATAAAGTCAGTAAAGGAAAGGAGAGCAGTGGCAGTACTATGAAAAGGCCTAAAGCCATGTTGGCAGGGAGTTAGAATGTTATTTTTAGTTAAGTAATTCATTAGTTGGTAGTGAACACATTTTTCCATGATTTTTGCTAGGGGAGACAGGAGGGCTATAGGCCTGTAATTAGAGTATTCATTGGAGTTTCCTCCTTTATGTAAGGGTATAATGTGTGAGATTTTCCAGATGTCAGGTATGGTTCCTTCATTAATAGTTCTGTTAATAAGGATAGATATGGGATAGGCTATTTCCTTAGCTGCTTTTTGGAGGAATTCTGATGGAAGTTGGTCAGCCGATGGGTACATGGTTTAAGTTTTTGGATGCATTTTTGGATGAAGGTGGTGGAGATGGGTTGTATAATGAAGGTTGGTTGATTAGAAGATGCAAGATCAGGGATGCTAGAATTGTCAATGGAAAGGTGAGAGGCCAGTGAATTGATAGTATTAGTAAAGAAGGAGTTGAAAGCGTTGGCAGTTTCATGTGTCAGGACAGACAGGGGGTGCATGAATGCATAACCTATGGGGGCACTTGTATAGCAGTGTTTATGTGACATACCCATCTACATGGCTGTTAACATTCACATTGTCAGGCTCGGTCCACATGTCTGGTGCTAAGAGGTTCTGTGTATACTTCTGGACTGACCAGAGTGTATCAGACTGTCCACATTTATTGGCCATATCTCTGCTGTAGTGAACAGGATCATTACTGTGCTAGCTGTGGTACTGTGCTATGATGTCCTTGGGATGTCTGTCTGTGGGCAATGGTGCACATATTAAAAGCAGATGTGACCTCCCACACACAACATGTCTGTGAAGACAACCCCTATCACAGTAGCAACAGTCTACATATATACCGGCAATACATACCTGACATCCCCTTCACTAAGAGGTTGGGACTACTGGGGCTGAGGTAGGGCTCCACACCATGTTCAGGACATATGGTGAACGTATATGTATATATACTTATCCATATATCTATATAGATATATACACATATACATATCGACATACATAGAGAGATATGTATATGTGTATATATATATATATATATATATATATATGTATATATATATATATATATATATATATATATATATATATATATATATATATATATACATATATATACATATATATACATATATATATATATATATATACATATAAACTCTCATACATATACACTGCAATATACGTCTACACATATACAGATAGAAATACATATGCAGATATACTTATGGACATCTACATATATATTGACAGTAATAGGTATATCAGAATAGATCTGTATGCACATATAGTTCCAGATATCTACATATATATCTACATAAATAGGCATATCTGTACACATAGGATGTGCATGCATATATAGCTTGTTGTTGTTGTTTTTCTTTTGGCTTTTCATGGTTAGGGATCGCCACAGTGGAACTCCAGTCCGCTAATGATTGGCAGTCAGTTTTTATGGTGCTGAGGTGCCAGCCAGATGCCCAACCTTCAACGAAGGCATGCCCATTCATGCATGTCTTTCGAATGCCACTCGGCTGCGGGGAGGACATGCAGACTCCACACAGGAGGTGCTCCAGCCGAGAATCAAATGGGAGAACTTCATGCTGTGAGCCGACAATGCTAAAGCTGCACCACTGCGGCTTTGCATACATATATAGCTATATATACATATATCTTTATATACATATATATATATATATATATATATATATATATATATATGTGTGTGTGTATATATATGTATATATATATATATATATATATATATATATATATATACATATATATATATATATATATATATATATATATATATATATATATATATATACATATATGTACACAAAGGGATGTACACATGGCCATATATATGTTGCACTATACAGATGTGTATACAGACATATGTATGAATATACATGTGTATGTACACGTAGACATATATCAACCGATTATATGTATATATCCATATTCCTGTTATGTATAAGCCTCAAGGCTGTTTATACATTCACAGATGTTAATCACATATGCATCTGCTATGTGTACATTATGGTAAAACAACGTATGTGATGCAACAGTCATATTAATAACAAGTACTACACAATTGTGGAAGTAAAGGCAATTGTTCAATGCTAATCAATATGTGTATTGAAGATATATTGGAAAAGCAACAGCTGTCTTCACAGTGGTCATGGTGTAGTGGTTAAGTGTTGTGACTTTAGTGTGCAGGGTCCTGGGTTCAAGGACTGTTCGTTTTGTTGCTGGGCAGAACATGGGCTGTCGGATACAGAGTGGTTAATTCATTTCTGAGCAGCTTTAAGCACATTTATGCAGGTTTGCATGAAGCTAAGTGATGCTAAGCTATGGGTAAATGTACGGGCACTTACACAGTGCAGGCTTCACTTACCAGTGTGCAGATCAGCTCAGCTGTTATATTGCTGCAATGTTGATACTTGCTAAGCATGGGTTAGCCCTGGTAACCAGTTTACACCACCCAGTCTGATAACATAGCAGGGTAATGACATCTGTAATAAGTGTATGTAATGCCATGTACAATGCATGCGCCTATGGACTGTCATTACAAAGGCAAGGGGTGTGAGTGTCATGTGTGGGACACAGACTTATATGAGGTCTATACAGCACTGTTATCCATGTGACTGTGTTACATACAGGGATAGTTGCCCAGGGTATGTGTTGTCACACTGGCGTGTAGTGTATCATAGCTGTGCTAGTTTTGACAGTGCCTAGCCAGGCAAGAGTAGAGTGCTAAATGTAGTACTGACAACAGGCACACCTGCAGGCATAGCTGGACTCTAAGGCCTCCCTGTTGTATCCCTGTTGTGTGAGCTGTATTCCAGTATATAACCCCTACTGAGTAATGATCCGATATGTGTAATGCAACTGTAGACTACGGTCTGTACAGCACATGATAACAAGGGCTCCTGACATGTAGGTATGGCATACATATTGTTGTCAAACGTCTATCTATCAACACATTCATCCTAATGCATAGCTACTTGCCAAGCTGATGGCTGTCAGTCCCTGTACAGATGTGCAGATGGCAGGTATCCAGCTTGGATATGTTCAGAGATCATAAGCTGATTGACACTGACATGTCTGCCCAGCTGTGTAAGAATTGGCACATATTGGAGATAGCCTGTATGCACCACATGCCACGGGTACCTCCACTACACTACCCACTACCACAGTCAATAGAACATGCTAGGGTACAGGTCTCCTTCACAGACACTAATCATGTGTTGTAAAGCAGGTTGCATGCATGTCAACATGATCACCTCAGTGGCCATGTGCAGGAGGAAACTTTAGGAATGGCTGATGCATGTCACTCTCACCCTGAGGGCCACCACAGTAGTGTCTGTCAATATATTGCCTGCTGCCACATGGCAGGTGGCAGATTACCACTGTACACACAACCCCTACACAACCCATCTCTCCTTGGAAAATAGCTAGGCAGACAGCTTTGACCACCTGCAGCGATGCACGCCAGTATTGATACATGTGTACATGTGCATGACTGAGTATAGCAGTGTCTGTGTGTTAGCACACTTGTATGTGTGAATTCCATGAGGACCTTCACAACCACCACATTACCCATTGCCATAGCTGGTCATGGCTGCTGCTGTATTTGACATTCCATGTACCCTGTTAAGCTCCTCCCCATACCGGCTACATGATCCTTGAAGTACCATCACAACAGTGTTGTACAAATGGGTTGATAGGCGTGGGATACCCATTTTGTTCTGGCAAGTGTGGGTATGTGTGTATATCCCTTTAACTGTAGGGTACTGCAATCCGAGGCTACATACACCTATTACAATACCCATTGCCACACGTTAGTACAGATAGTGCTGTTGCTGCCCATCGGTGGGGCATGACAATGCATCACTCTGCTATGTGTGTGTGGCATATGCATCAGATGCATATCCCTGTAGTACCACTGTTGGGATCTACAATGGGTTGTATCACAGTCATGGTCAATGTGGGATGGTGGGTGTATCAGAGGGTTATCTTGGGTGTCAGGGAGTACATATCCACTGGGGATGTGGGTACAGTGTACACTATCATTATATTATGGTACGCCCAATATATGCCCCCATGTACCACATTATGGTTACCACTGTCACCATCAACCCTACAGGTAACTGATACCACATTCCAGGACAGTTATGCATGTGCTGTGTGCAGCCTACCTGTAGCACATTGGACACATGGTCAAGTTAGTTAGCAGCAATGTGTGTCTGCCTGTTGTGTGTCTGTTAATGTGTATATGAAGGAATGTCACAATATGTATTGTCCATATACATCCATTACATCCCCCATTAGCATACTGTACATGTCTGGGGATGTTCTGCATGTAACATGTAACCTGGGACTCACCTCACCCAAAATGCTGTTTGGTGTGTGCAATGTAAGCCACCCATTTCAGTATCACTACATACCTAGGTAGGGGGTCTACAACCAGTGTTGACAAGTAACAGTGTGCATGTATTTGGATGGGTCTACATCAGGTTGCAGGGTATACATGCCCCAGAGGGTCAAATGTCCACGTGGCACAGCCAATAAGTGTTATACTATCCTGTGATATGTGTTCAACTGTACCCCAGATATGTCACAGCCATGGTGTCATCATAGTGACATACCCCATTGTGGAATATGACTGCAGACCATCCTCATGCTGACACACATACACCTACAATGCAAATAGATAACATTATAGAGACCACAATCTACCAGTGTTACTAACAGCTATAATGCATCATTACTGGATGGCTACACTAACTGACATATATGCATTACACTTTACTCCTTACAACATGTTGCACTGCAATACTGTGGTACACTGTAGTACAGTCACCATGTGCATCAGAACCATATTAGCCTGTCCCTATATTGATGGTATGGATGGCAGGGATGTGGCACAGGTATTATCATATGCACAGGGAATCCTCATGCTGACACATGTACACATAGAACACTAATGGATAACATTATAGAGACCACAATCAACCAGTGTTAGTATCAGCTATAATGCAACATTGCTGGATGGCTACACTAAGTGATATATATGCATTACACTTTACTCATTACAACATGTTACACTGCAGTACTGTGGTACACTATAGTGCAGTCATTGTGCGCATCAGAACCATAGTAGCCTGTCCCTGCATAGATGGTATGGATGACAGGGATAGGGCACAGGTATCATCATATGTACAGGGTGTCGTTCTAGCTTGCCAGAGGCCAAGGGTGGGCTATACATTTGACACCATGTGTGTGGGTGAGGGGTGCCCCGTGGTGAACTGGGCATGGTGATGTGCTGTGTGTAGGTATGGAGTTTGCCTAGGTGTGTTTGTATAGTGTGTGGGTATGCATGCACACAGTTCTGCCATGTGGCTGCCCTTCACAGGTGTTTATGGACAGCTGCAGACCATACCTGGCATGGTGTGCAGTTCACTGCTTCTGGCCATGGACATGTGGACTGTGCCTGCCAGGGGTTCCATGGGCAAATGCAGGCACAGGCCTCAATGTGCTACTCTCACCTGATGATGACAAATGTCCGCTGGTACCAGGACCCTCCTGGGACTGGCCAGGACTATGTGGTCATTGCCTGTTGTGGTGTGGTGTGGTGTGGACAGCATCCCCCCCACAGTGTCAGGGCTGGTACTGCCACTATGAGAGCCCCTTGGTGTCCTAGCATGTCCATGTTGACTGCCAGCTCTTGCCATTTCTGGTCTACATCCACACGGCTGTCGCCACACTCCCACCACATGTTCAAGCATGGACAGACCACGGTTGTTGAGGGCCATCATCTCACCAGACCCTCTATCCATTACCTTAGTTAATGCAGGGATGGCACCAGCCAGTTCACAGGCGCTGTCACTTGCATATGTGAGAGCAGCCCTCTGCAGCCTCAGGCCCTGTCTGGTGTAACATTCAATACTTGCCTACACCTCCATATCAGTCTGAAACATGCACCTGCTTGTACCAGCTTTGTTGCCTCTGCCAGGGGCATGATGTCCAGTGGCCCTAACATGAGCACCCTGGGACATCTGACTATGTGGTGCCCTGCCGGACATCCAGCTATGCCTGCTGTGACCAGACACAGTAGGCATGGTTACCACACTTTCCTGCGGAAAACCATCAAATGCCAGCTGTCCCTCCGCTATGGCCGCTGGTGATGGGGTATGTATAGGCAATGAAACTGTGTGGAGGGTTGGGGTGGTTAAAAGGGGGGTGTCAAATGATGGTGCTGTTTCAGCCCCTGACAACCCCACCTGTGTGTCAACAGTACTATCATCATCTTCGGTGTCTATATGGACACCAACATCAGACTGCATGCAGGAGGGACCCTGACCCACCTCACCATCTGTGTGGGAAAACAATAAATGCACTTTAAAACATGTACAGCATTGCCTAACAGTACACATACACACACACACACACACACACACACACACACACACACACACACACACACACACACACACACACACACACACCATAATACCTACCTGTCCGTGACTTTACAGACAGTCCCACATATATGTCCATGTGTACCCCATCCTGCATCACACTTGGTAACATACACACATTGATACCACTCATTAACATATCAGTCCTCTAAATGCCTACACAAGTGATCAAAACACAAGACCTGTTACTACATTACCTGCCTGACCTGTGTGTAGTGGTTTTAGATGTCCTCACTGCTGTCATTCGTTGTTCACCGTGTGTATGTCCAGATATCATGAGCATGGCCCCTATATGTGTGGGCTACTATGTTCACTCCATAGTATCGTGCAGTGATGTATTATGTGTATGTAATGCTCAGTACATGTCAGATATGCCACTCAATCAGCCTATCATATGACAACTGTAATATAGGGATACACTCCCTGGTGTTGACTAGTACTTCCCCAATGCATCTGTAGTGCTGCATATGTGGGTTGTAGGTGACCTCTCTGCTGAATGCAATATTAAGGGTGTACCTGGTGTCTACCTTCCCTCTCAATGCCTGTTCAAAGCTACAGACCATATTATATTATCAGCTGTCCTGTGATTACATACATGACAATTATCCCTGGTGTGTATTGTGGCAGTCCACGTTCATGTACTGCATGATCCCAAAGGGAGGTACTGCTCACACATGTGCATACATGGCCAGTCACACAAACACACACACATGCACACACTCATCCTGCATGCATCAGCCTCCCACCACTTCACTAGATTGACCCTACAGACAAACTAACTACCCACCAGGATGCACACACACACATACAGTTGAGGTTGCACAGTGATAGTGCACACAGTCCTCCTATTACTCATCTGTTAACATGCATAACATATGGTACCCAACAACATGCAGTGCAGCTATAGTCAATCCATGCTAGCAACAGTATACATGTGTCTGATGCATGTGCTGTGTCATTAGGTGATGCCCTTCCCCCTGTATACCACTCCACCCTTGTACACAGTATAGCTATGCAACTGTTCTGCACCCTGCCATGTACTGTGCACCACACCTCACAGGTGTACAGCCCATTGCTGAATGTGTACTACTGTGTCTGTTATGTCACCTTTAATGCTCACAGCCCCTATGTTTTCCAGCAACACATACCTGGGATGATATGTGGACAGATGTCATTTGTGAATGCCTGATGTCTGATTTACAGCTCTCAACATCAGTGGACCTTGTATTACCAATCCAATACTCTTACACTGACAACCATCAGAGCATACAGTAGCTATGGTGGCTGTACACACTTATTGATATGATGCACCCATCCTTGATCTGCCATGGACCACATCACCACATATCTTAGCAGCACATGAGCCCAATATGTGACATATGTCCTGTACTTTCAGATGCAGTGTCTATGGAATGTGTTAGGTGTGCAGATGCTGACCACAGTGCATACACACTGTGTGGGCATATGTGTGCACACACTTATCATGACAGTTTGTCACACCTCTTGTGTGTACTACAGCAGCCACTACTCCTGGCATGGTTATAGCAGAGTGGGCCATCTGCATTTGCCAGTGTATGTTCAGTCTGCCCTACATATGTCCCCCTAATCTGCATGATTGCTAGGTCTACTCATGTGCGCATCCCTTGGTGTTCACACACTGCCATCACTATTGTTGTAGGGGTAGGGTTACGTCTGGCACAAGTCCTGAACCTATGTGCAGATACAACCATTCTTAGCATCCTTAGGATCCCTCCTGCAGTGCACTGCTGTGTCATGCTGACACCCCCCTCCTTCAGAGTTTTTCCAGATGCATGATAAGTAAGCCTTACATGTGTGTCAGTTTGCAGTGTCCCATACACCGAACACCACATGTTACAGCCTAGTCCCAGCTGATAATGTGGACCACTGTAATGCCTTATGCCATAGTGCATCTCTGCAGCAGTTGCCATTGTCCTACAGGTATATACACTGGTGTTGCACTGTATATGGGTGTTGTTCCATACATGTCCTTACTGTAGGCCATGTCTCCCACCATTATGTTACTCCCTGTGGACACATTCCACTATGACAGGATGCTAGTTATCATGCAGGTGTCTGACATATCCTTCCAATACCCCATCATGGTCACCCCTGTGATGCCATGCATTTCACAGCAACAATATGTGCACATGTACAGCATGCATTCTGGGTAGGTGTGTTAGATGTCTGCATGGAATATACTATCACCACCATTACATGCCCGGTGTATTGGCAAGCATCTACATAAACCATACTTACCAGCTACAGGCTGCAGCCTTGGTGGTATCCAGGAGTGACCTATATAAGAGGGCGAGAGATGCAAAGTCAGTGGCCACACCTGTGGCATTGCTACAGGGTGGGTGCAGTATTGCAATACATCAACAGTACATTTTCACAATACTTCCACATATGGACATCTGTTTAGCACTACTATGCAGCAACAAAATATATCTATGACATGTCAGATATGCATGATCTACCTGTACTGATGAGGATGTATATGCAACAGTGGTCTACTGATGTGCCCTGTGACCTTACCTGCATGCTCCTCAGCTTGTGTTTGGGTGGCACCCACCTCCACAGGTTCCAGTGGTTGGTGGCTGGCCAAATGGGCAGGTGCCACGAGGCTGGCCAGGAGCTCCTCCACATTTGTTGGGGGGATGGATGGCATGGCGCCCCCTGTGGTGAGGTGATCCCACTGGACTGCACCAGCATGCTGACGAGCATTGAGAAGCAGGTCAGAACAATGATGTTGGACCTGCTCATAACTGCGGTTGTGCAGTACGATATCATTGACCCTGTGGACTAGGTTATTCCACAGGGCGGTCCACTCCTGCTGATCATGGGTGGCCTGGCCAAACAAGATCGTATAATGCTGTATTAGTTCATTCAGCAGGATTTTATTTTCAGCTGCTGTGTTGGCTAACAGCCTTCCATGGAACATCATGCCTGAAAGACATAAAGATGGACACAGCTGTGAGCAAGTCATGCAGCAAGGTTACCACAGTTCTTAATACACATCACTGTCACTCCCCCACCAGATCAGTGACAACATACTGTACACACAACTCAATAGGCATGTCTACAGCATACCTAGCAATGGGGCAGATATTGTACGGTACCACACTTTGTGCAATGTGTTTGTAGCCATGTTCCCTGTGTGGACACTGTCATTGCTGGCCTGTTACAGACTATTCACCTGCATGCCATTGACAGGGCCACAATAGTTCCATATATGCCTGTGGTGTGCTTGCTATGTGTTTGCTGCACATCTGACATTCTGTGTTATTGCGGTTATCTGTGCATGCTGTTAGACATGTTCTGCATATGTTCTATAACAGTGACAAAATAGCATGTATATGTACTACTGGCCAGCAGAACCACATCTCCAAACTCATCTGCCCATGTTACCAGGCCACATCATATGTGTGACCCACCCTGGGGCCTCCTCATGCACTGGTCCAGCAATACCGTCAGGTGGAACCAACCTAGGGGATGTTGTCCCCCCAGGGGCAAACACAGACATGTTCCTGTCCCAGAGGACAGGTCCAGGGTCTGTTCCATAACGGGCTCCACAGGCACATGTGGGATGTGCTACATCACCTTGAGGCACCCAGTACACATTCACAGGGCCCACATGCTCCTTCTGCTCAGCCTCCAGGCCAGGCACCTTTGGGACATGGATTGCTGTTGTGAGTAGCAGTGGGTGGGAGGCTTTTTCCCATTGTGTCCATATTGGGGCCCATGGGGCATCCACATCACAGACCACACACACCATCCAGGGTATTTGCCCACCACTTGTGTCACATACCACCCCTGTAGGCTGTCCTCTATATCTGTCCTCTATATCTACCAACCCTGACCACCTCCACAACTATACCTGCCTTACTTCCCCATATCCCCATTCCATACTTCACAGACAAGGGCAATGTGGTCCCAAAGAGGGGTTCACATGTGACATACCCATCCATGTAAAAACAAAAGATAAGCGATGCTCCACACCGTAAAACTTGACTAAATTTATTTAAGACTATGATAGAGACCAAACAACAAACAGAAATACAGAGGACAAGCACTTTCAGCTATTAAAGCCTTCTTCAGATCCACCAATGAAGGTATATACATATAAATGTAAATCAAACTTCTCTAAGATTTTAGCAAATGTAAGGCTTACTTATATTTTAACATATGCTTTTAAGGGTGCATTTTTATTAAGTGAATTTTGCATATTATAGGTATTTTAACTACCAAAGTATTAGAAAATGATATTGGCAAGTAGTTTCTTATATAAATTTGATGTGAAGTATCGATCCATACAGAAGAGAAGTTTGGTTTACATTTTTACTTCTATTAAGCCAATTACATTTAGGAAAGTGAAGTCTGATTTACATATTTACCTTTATTGGTTAGGTAAAGTTCATTAGAATAATGAAGTACATTGGATGATAGGTTCATAGGTTCATAGGTTTATACTAGGCTAACTGCCCTAGGGCATTTATAAGCCTAGCCCAAAGTTATGTGGCTTACGCCGCCCCTTAAGTTAGAAATACTGTGCCCATTAGTTTGTTGTGCCTCTGTCCAGTAGTGACACAGAGATGATTCCCGGGGTAAACCTACGATCTCCCATCCACCGGTCAAGATTTCTCTTGAACAGAGCCAGCGAGGTGCTCTGCCTCACATGGACTGGGATTTTATTCCACAGCATGGGGAGTCTCTGGGTGATAAATCTATCCCTCCAGCACGTCCTATTTACATCCGTGCTAAGGTTTAAGTCTCTTGCTCTAGTGGTTTTGGTGGATTTGGATGATAAAGTTGTTTGTATAAGCACCTTCATTGGATAGGCTAAAACATGATATTTACATATTATTTGTCATTGGCTGATAGAAGCTTTATATTATGTTGAAGTGCTTTTTGAATGTGGATCTGAAGAAGGCTTTAATAGCGGAAAGCGCTTGTCCTCCGTATTTCTGTTTGTTGTTTTGTCGCTATCATAGTCTTAAATAAATTGTTTAGTCAAGTTTTACGGTGTGGAGCATTGCTTATCTTTTGTTTTTAGTTGTATTTTGCTGAGCGAGCTAAATTGGAGCATCCTTCTACTGTTTTTTTTATACCCATCCATGTTTCACACAATGACAGCTGTAGATATCTATGTGTATTGCTATGTGTGCTGTTTCCTCGCACGTAGCATGCAGCACTTTGGTAGTAATATAGGGGACATGTATTTACATACATACATGTTTGTGTGTGTGTTTGTACATATGTAGCCATGTGCATATAGGTATATATCTATATATGTGTAGATATATGTGATGTATATATGTGCTCATATATATGTCTACACATGGGTATCTATATATAAATATACATATATATATATATATATATATATATATATATATATATATATATATATATATATATAAAATGTATATCTATATATATATATATATATATATATATATATATATATATATATATATATGTGTGTGTGTGTGTGTGTGTGTGTGTACGGATCTACTTCATATGATCGAAAGCTCATGTGATCAACAAACTTTTCAGAGAAACCAAAACACCTAAAGCTCAAAGCACTGAAAACTCCTTCGATCAAAACTCATACCATCGACACATGAAATTCAATGCATTATGCCCTTTCCCCACTGTAGCTTGACCCTGGAGTTAGAATAAATAGATAGGGGGGGTGGGGGGCACAGCCCCCCACATTGGGGGGTTTGGTGGGCAAAGCCCCCCACATACATAATAACTTTTAAACATACACGTGGATACTTATAACATAAATGACAATATTTATCTAAATAAGGTGGGGCTAGTATGTAGCTTTCTTTCGCTATGTCATAAATATCAGTGTAAACTCATATATGTTCTGAGTCAGTGCAAACTGTAAATAAATACATGTACATGACTGACATTGCCAACATCTTGTCAGACAGGTTCATACATATTTACCCCCTTCTCACTGACAAAAAGGCCCATTATCATACCTGGAGATTGTGAAAACACAGAAATCACATATACAATGGTTAAACAGCTCTTTCCAAACCTAAAAACATGGTGTGTATGGGATAACATGGCTTCCCTGGCTGTGTCATATGTGAACTCCAAAACAAACAGACCCTGCATGTGAACAGTCTGTTGAGACTCACCGTCTGTACAGGATATGAAACTGTTGAATGTGTTACAGCAACATTTGGCACACTCCACGAGTGTTGGTGCACAACAGACCATGGGACCTATTGTCTTATAAGCCTAATAAGCCTGATGTCCAAGGCCATGGAGTCCATCATTATGGAACTCATAAACAGAGTTATTGAGAGCCTACAAACACCCAACACTACCCATTTTGGTTTGGTCAGGAGCAGATCATGGTTCCTAAACCTGCTAGACATTTTTCAAGGCAGTTACTCAGGACATGCATCAATGAAATGAGCTACACACGGCCTACATAGACCTTGAAAATCCCTTTTAAAACATCGCACACACATGTCGTATCCACAAAATCAACAACCTGTGCATAAACACGTATGTCATCTGATGGATTGCCAACTGGGGCACAGATAGATCCCACAAGGTAAGAATTCTGGTGTCCTGTTCAAGCTGGTAACAATTGCTGTCCCCCATGGCTCAGACCTGGGACCCCTCCTGTCTGTTGTATACTTTTCAGAAATACAGTCAAACATGAGGGCTATGTTTAGCAAGGTTTGTGGATGACTGAAAAAAGGTTGTCAAAATCGATGTTTGGGACAACAGAGACATCCTTAAAAAGGGTCTCAGTCAGACAGATGTGGTGTCAAACTTATGGGCTTGAGCTACAGTCATACAAATACCACATAGGTGCCAACACCCTAAATATGGAGGCAAGAATAAGGGATCTATGGACACATGTGGATAGTCATTGCTACTTCCAGAAACACATTCACAAAGTGGTTAGAAAATCATGCTATATGTTCCCACAAACTGCTAAGGTCTTTGCATGTAGGTCAAAGGAGGTTCCCTCTACTCATCAGTTATCAGACCCATCATAGAGTACCACAACACACTTGTGATGAATCTGATTAGGCACCTTCAGCAGCTGGAAAGACCACTGACGTACCTCAAAAAGAGCATTACTGGCCTCAAACAGTTGCCCCATGCAACAAGACTGAATTTAACTCAATCTGAACTGTATTGCATACTGTCTACTCAGGTGATCTCTGCCCAACAGACAGGTCCATGTCCAATGCAGAATAGATGTACATGTGCTATCTGAAGTAACTGCAAGCTCACTGTACTACATGCTCTAGGGATATAATCACCACAACAATAAATAGAACATGTCGGAGGGATACATTAATAACTCGCAGACTTCCCTTTCTTTGGAGCAGACTCCCACCCAACCTACATTAAGCTGAGTCCCTCACTGACACTCTTCCAGAGGAGTCTTGATGAGTGTATGTGAAACTGAACTGTTACACCATGGATCACTTCATCAGCTCTACTACACAGAGGCCTAGGGAACTAACTCCATACTAATATATGCCTTCAGGCTATTACCTACCTATGTACCTATATATAAATATATATATATATATATATATATATATATATATATATATATATATATATATATATATATATATATATATATGTTTGTGTGTATATATATATATATATATATATATATATATATATATATATATCAATATAGATGTAGGGGGAACACAGTATATTAAGCCAAAGATGGATGGGCAGAGATGTGTGTAAGAGGGTGACCATGACAGGGAGCCATCCAGGACTGTCCCACCCAGCACACATCCCAATGGCACAAAAGACATGAGTTGCACATCTCACCCAGTTTACATAACAGCCACCAGTATCTGTAAGCATTACAGTGTATGTAGTCCATGTGCCTGCTGTACAACATGACGGTACAATGAAGTACATATCTACTATCTGTAGACATGTACCTATCACATAGTCTACTACATACCTATGAATCTATCTTCAATAAGGCATACGTTAGCCTAGGCAAGTTGTGCAGCTTTCGCCACCCCATTGGGTAGTCTCCCAAGCCCTCATTCTAATAGTTAGTACCCTAAGCCCCTTTCTAGTGGGGCTGCTGATGTGATGGCTGGTGTGAATTATCTGTTTCCCATCCACTCATCAAGGTTCCTATTGAAGAGTGTCAGCGAGGGGCTCTGTCTGATGTACATTGGGACTCTGTTCCACAGTAAGGCAAGTGTCTGGGATGGAATTCTATCCCACCAGCATGTTGTATTCATTGTTGTGATGAGATTCATATCCCTGAAGTGTGTAGAGCTACTCAATTTTGTTATCTGTAGATGGAGCATGCTCAGCAGTTATGTGTTGGACATGGCTCTGTATGTTAAGCAGATTGTGCCTCTGAATAGGTGATATGCAACAAAGAATAGATTTAGTTTTACCAGTTGTGTTGTATAACACAACTGTTTGAGGCCAGTAATCCTCTTGGTGAGGTACCTCTGTGGTCTCTACAGCTGCTGGATATGTGTAGTCGAGTACATCCGAAATGGTGCATTGTACTCAATGATGGGTCTGTTGACTTAAGAGTAGAGGGCCACCACTACCTCTTCGGATCCTGATGCAAACCCTTTGTTGATTAGGTGGGCCACATAGGATTTCCCAATCACTTTGGCAACATGGTTGTCAAAGGAAAGATGACTATCTACTTGTGTCCCCAGATCCCTTATTACCTTGTCAGTTTTAAGGGGGTAACACCTATGTGATAGTTTGTGTGTACTTTGTTTTCACCAAAGGGGATCACTATGCATTCCTCCACATTGAGCTTGAGGCCATGATTCTGGCACCACACATCTGTCTCATAGAGTCCCTTCTGGAGAATATTTGTGTCATCCAGGGAATCTATTATGACAAACACTTTACAGTTCCCAGCAAACTTAGTCAACCACAACCCTCCTGTGTTGGCATGTACATTTGAGAAGTCTATACCAAACAGGAGAGACCCCCAGGACTAAAACTTGGGGGCCACCAGTTGTTACCAGTGTAGAGTCTGACATGTAGCCAGCAACTCTTAATTTGTGGAATCTATCGGTGAGCCAGTTTGCAATCCATCTTGTGATGTATGGATTCATTCCCAGGTTGGTGAGTTAATCTATGATACCACCTGACTGGGGAATGGTGTCAAAGGCTGTAGTGAGGTATAGGTAGGCTATGTTGAGCTCATTTCAATCATCTGTAGCCTGGGTAACTTTCTCAAAGAAATCCACCCAGTTCAGGAGGCATGATCTGCATATGATGAAGCCAAACTGGGTGTGCTCAACTGTGTGAAGGTTCACAATCTCTTTATTGTTGACTTCCATTATGATTGGCTCCATTGCCTTAAAGAGCAGACTCATCAGGCTCATAGAGCATGAATGCCAAGGGGTTTTTGTGGCCCAACCCCTGTGGAGTGTGCAGAATGTTGCTGTGCAACATTCTATGGGTACATATCCTGTACAGAGCATGTAGAGAGAGGTGTAGGTATCCTTGATGAATATGGATACATCCCCACCCTATGTGCTATGATCCAGGTCCTGATGCTGGAAGGCATGGAATGAGTAGTATCCTGGTAGTGCCAGTGTGCTCTCTGGAGCCTTGAACTAGGTTTCTGTTACTGCACAGATATCAATATTCTTCATACTGAGATGTGCCTTGAGTGTGTGCATCTGGAGGCTGAGACTTATGGCAATGAGTAGCATTTAGCTAACGTTGTGGTTATTTGTGTTGGTTATGCGGTTTGGTTTGTCCTGAGTGACTGGAGTTCCACACTTGAAGTCAATGCCTCATTGGTCCCACCTGACCATAAACTAATTACCCTACATATCCACATTCTGGACCCACTCACCCCCCATTAAGGAAACCATGTTAAAAAATGTCTCCAATGCCAACTTCATGCTTCTTAAGACAGAAGTGCTGAACTTCAGGACACCCATGCAGATGGACAATACTGTTACGACTACTGAATCCTTCACAATTGCACTTTATAAGCACTTACATGAGTGTGTGCATCGTGCTATCCCAAACAGAACCAAGATGCTATCCTTCAAGAAAAGGAAACCAATCTGGTGGTTCCCTGCCATAAACAAACTGCACAACAGAAGAAAGAAACTGTTGCAAAAGAGGGTAAAATCCCATGAGTGGAGGAGCTCCCTGGTCAGCCTCAGGAAGAAGCTGCGATCCCTGATAAAATCCTCCAAAGCTAGTTATGAAAAAAGAATTCTATAGCTATGTCAAGAATCTCAATGGCAACACTCAAATCTGATCTGAGTTACAGCACAATGGCACTAAATATACAGACCCAACTGATATTGCCAACAGCCTGGCAGATAAGATCACTGCTAACTTTACCCCCTCTCATCCATGAAATAGCACATCTCTATATCAGAAGAATGCAAAGTTGCTGTCATCATGGCTGCACAGGTAAAAACCACTCTCCAAAGCCAGGAACACAGCATCCAAGGGACCAGATTACATCCCAGGCTGTGTTCTACATGAACTACAGAACAAACTGACACCACACCTACATACCATGTTCAATCATAGCCTCACCTCAGGCTTTGTGCCTGCTGAATGGTGCACAGAGGTGGTTATCCCACTACACAAGGGGGGGAGCCATCATGGACCCCGGGAACTAGCACCCCATTAGCCTGATGAGCCTGGTCTGCAAGGCCATGGAACGTATCATCATGGAACTTATAAACAAAGACATTGGTAATCTCCAAACTCTGGACCACACCCATTTTAGGTTTGTAAAAGGCAGATCATGTCTTCTAAACCTGATAGACTTCTTTGAAGCAGTCACCAAAGCCATAGACAAGGGTAAGGTGGTTCACACAGCCTATCTAGATCTTACCACGGCTTTCAACACCATCCCCCACTCTGGAATTATGGATAAACCCACTAAACTAGGTAAAAATCTCTATGTCACAAGAAGGGTTGCCAACTAGCTCACTGACACAACCCACACTGTGAAAGTAGCAGACTCCAAGTCCAACTGCAGCAGGGATCCTAAGGATGTTAGGAATGGCTCTATCTGCACATAGTCAGGTTCAGGACCTGTGGCAGCCGTAACCCTACACAGACAGCAATAGTAATGGCACTGTGTGAAAACCATGGGATGTGCACATGAGTAGACCGTGCAATCATGCAGAATAATAGGGGAACATGTGTAAGGCAGACTGAACATACACTGGCAAATGCAGATGGCCCATGCTGGTATACCCCTGCCAGGAGTAGTGACTGCTGTAGTACACACAACAAGAGGTGCAATAAACCGTCATGATAAGGGTGTGTACACATATGCCCACATGGTGTATATGCATTGTGGTCAGCAGCCGCACACCTAACACAATCTGTAGACACTGCATGTGACAGTGCAGGCCACATGTCACATATCAGGCTAGTGTACTGCTAAGATATATGGTGATTTGGTCCCATGGCAGATCAAGGATGTGTGTGTCAAATCAATAAAGGTATGTACACCCCCATAGCCATGGTATGCTCTGATGGTTGTCATTGTAAGAATATTGGAGTGTTCATAGATGGTCTGTTGATGTTGACAGCTATAAATCAGGCATCAGGCATTCACCAGTGACAACTGCCCACATATCATCCCAGGAATGTGTTGCTGACAAACATAGGGACTGTGAGAAGTAAAGCTGACATAACTGACACAGTACTACACATTCCGCAATGGGTTGTACACCTGTGAGTTGTGGTGCACAGTACATGGCAGGGTGCAGAACAGGTGCACAGCAATACTGTGTACATGGGTGCAGTGGTATCCAGGGGAAGGGACATCACCTAGTGACACAGCACATGCATTACACACATGTATACTGTTGCTAGCATGGATTGACTATAGCTAAACTGCATGCTGTTCTGCACCATATGTTCTGCATGTTGACAGATGGTTAATAGGAGGACTGTGTGTACTATCATTGTGCAGCCTCACCTGTATGTGTGTGTGTGTGTGTGTGTGTGTGTGTGTGTGTGTGTGTGTGTGTGTGTGTGTGTGTGTGTGTGTGTGTGTGTGTGTGTGTGTGTGTGTGTGTGAGTGTGTGTGTGTGCTTCCTGGTGGTTAGTTAGTTTGTCTGCAGGGTCAATGTGGTGAAGTGGAGGGAGGTAAATGCATGTAGGATGCGTGTGTGCATGTGTTTGTTTGTATGGGTGGCCATGTATGCACATGTGTGATTGTGGGGTGTTCATACAGCTGTACCTCCCTTTGGAACTATGCAGTACATGGACATGGGCTGCCACATTACACACCAGGAATACCTGTCATGTGTATAATCACAGGACAGCAAATAGTATAATATGGTTTATAGCATGGAACAGGCATTAAGACGGAAGGTAGACACCAGGTGCACCCTTAATATCGCAGTCAGCAGAGAGGTCACCTACAACCCACATATGTAGCACTACATATGCATTGGGGAAGTACTAGTCAACACCAGGGAGTGTATCCAAATATTACAGTTGTCACATGATAGGCTGAAGGAACAGCATATCTGGCATGTACTGAGCATTAAATACACACCAGTGTGAGATATTATGGATACAACATAGTAGCCCACATATATAGGGCCATGCACATCATGTACGGACATACAGAGGGTGCATACCGAATGACAGCAGTGAGGCCATGTAAACCATTACACACAGGTCTAGCAGGTAAAGTAGCAACAGGCCTTTTGTTGTGGCCACTTGTGTGGACATTTAGAGGACTGAGCTGTTAATGAGTGGTATCAATGTGTATATGTTAACAAGTGTGATGCGGGATGGGATAACACATGGACAAATACGTGGGACTGCCTGTAAAGCCATGAACAGGTAAGTATTATAGAGGTGTGTGTGTGTGTATGTGTGTGTGTGTGTGTGTATACGTGTGAGCGTGTGAGCGTGTGTGTGTGTGTGTGTGTGTGTGTGTGTGTGTGTGTGTGTGTGTATGTACTGTTAGGCAATGCTGTACATGTTTTTAAGTGCATTTATTGTTTTCCCCCGCAGGTGGCAAGGTGGGTCAGGGTCCCTTCTGCATGCAATCTGATGTTAGTGTCCATACAGATACCGAAGATAATGATAGCACTGTTGAGGCACAGATGAGGTTGTCAGGGGCTGACACAGTGCCAACATTTGACAGCCCCCTTTTAGCCACTCCAACCCTGCACACAGTTTCAGTGCCTAAACATACCCCATCACCAGTGGCCATAGTGGAGGAACAGCTGGCATTTGGAGGCAGTGCACAAGGAACTGTGGTACCCATACTTACTGTGTCCAGTTGCAGCAGTCTTAGCTGGATATCCAGCAGGGCACCAGATAGGAAGATGTCCCAGGGTGCTCATGGTAGGGCCGCTGGACATCATGTCCCTGGCATAGGTGACATAGCTGGTACCAGCAGGCATATGTTTCAGGCTGTCATGGTGGCGCAGGCACATATGGAACATTACTGCAGACAGGACCTGAGGCTGCAAAGGTCTGCTCTCGCATCTGTAAGTGACAACTTCAGTGAACTGTCAGCTGACATCCATGCTTATACTGAGCTCACAGATAGACAGCATGATGAGATGATGGCCCTCTTTGGCCGTGGTGTGTCCGTGCTTCAATGTGTGGTGAGGATGCAGCAATGTCTGCGTGGATGTGGGCCAGCAACACCAACAGCTGACAGTAAACATGGATGTGCTAGGACACCAAGGGGCTCCTGTAGTGGCAGTAGCAGCCCTGGCAGTGCAGGGGTGTGCTGTCCACACCACACCACAACAGGCCACATGCACGTGGTCCTGGCCAGTCCCAGGAGGGACCTGGTACCAGTGGACAATTGTCATCAGCAGGTGAGAGTAGCACATCGAGGCATGTACCTGGACATGCCTGTGGCACCCCTGGCAGAAACAGTAAACATGTCCATGGCCGGAGGCAGTGAACTGCATACCCTGCCATGTATGGTCTGCAGCTGTCCATAAACACCTGTGTTGGGCAGCCACATGGCAGAACTGTGTGCATGCATACCCACACACTATGCAAACACACCTTGGGCAACCCCATACCTACACACACCACATCACCTCACCCAGCTCTCCACAGTACAACCCTCACCCACACACATGGTGTCAAATGTATGGCCCAACCTTGGCCTTTGGCAAACCAACATCACACCTTGTGCATATGATGATATCTGTGCCGCATCCCTGTCATCCATACCATCAATGCAAGGACAGGCTAATATGGTTCTGATGCACATGCTGACTGTACTACAGTGTACCACAGTACTGCAGTGTAACATGTTGTAGGGAGTAAAGTGTAATGCATATATGGCAGGTAGTGTAGCCATCCAGCAATCATGACTTATAGCTGTTAGTAACAGTGGTTGGATGTGGTCTCTATACTGTTATCCATTTGTGTTGTAGGTGTACATATGTCAGCACTAGGATGCCCTGTGCATATGATGATACCTGTGCCACATCCCTGTCAACCATACCATCAATGATGGGACAGGTTGATATGGTTAAGATGCACATGGTGACTGAACTACAGTGTACCACAGTAATGCAGTGTAGCATGTTGTAGGGAGTAGAGTGTAATGCATATATGGCAGGTAGTGTAGACGTCCAGCAATGATGCCTTATAGCTGTTAGTAACACTGGTTGGATGTGGTCTCTATAATGTTATCCATTTTTTGTAGGAGTACATGTGTCAGCACTAGGATGTCCTGTGCATATGATGATACCTGTGCCACATCCCTGTCAACCATACCATCAATGCTGGGACAGGGTGATATGGTTCTGATGCACATGGTGACTGCACTACAGTGTACCACAGTACTGCAGTCTAAAATGTTGTAGGGAGTAGAGTGTAATGCATATATGACAGGTAGTGTAGCCCTCCAGCAATTATGCCTTATAGCTGTTAGTAACACTGGTTGGATGTGGTCTCTATAATGTTATCCATTTGTGTTGTAGGTGCACATGTGTCAGCACTAGGATACCCTGTGCATATGATGATACCTGTACCACATCCCTGTCAACCATACCATCAATGCAGGGACGGCTGATATGGTTCTGATGCACACAGTGACTGCACTACAGTGTACCACAGTACTGCAGTGTAACATGTTGTAGGGAGTAGAGTGTAATGCATATATGGCAGGTAGTGTAGCCATCCAGCAATGATGCCTTATAGCTGTTAGTAACACTGGTTGGATTTTCTCTTTATAATTTTATCCATTTGTGTTGTAGGTGTACATGTATCAGCATGAGGATGGTCTGCAGTCATATTCCACAAGGGGGTATGTTACTGTAGTGACACCATGGCTCTGACATAGCTGGGGTACAGCTGAACACATGTCACAGGTTACTAAACTGGTTATTGCCTGTGCCAAATGGACGAGTGACCCGCTGAGGCATGTATACCCTTCCACCTAATGTAGACCCATCCACATACATGCACAATGTTATTTGTCAGCACTGGGAGTAGACACCTACCTAGTTTTGTAGTGAAACTTAAGTGTGTGGCTTAAATTGCACACACCAAACAGCATTTAAGGTGAGGTGTGTCCCAGGTTGCATGTTACATGCATAACATCCCCAGACATGTACAGTATGCTAATGGGGGATGTGATGGGTGTATTTTGACAATACGTAGTGTGACATACCATCATATATACATTTACTGACACATAACAACCAGACACAAAATGAGATACCAGGGCCTATCATTAACTAACTTGACTGTGTGTCCAATGTGTTGCAGGTAGGCTGCACACATCACATACATAACTGGCTTGTATTGTGGTAACAGTTACCTGTATGGTTGATGGTGACAGTGGTAACCATAACGTGGTACATGTGACATATACCAGGTGTACCTTAGTGTAATGACAGTATACACAGCACCCACATCCCCCAGTGGATATTGTACTCCCTGAAACCCATGATGACAGTCTGCCATACCCACGATCACGCATTGGCCGTGACTGTGATACAACCCATAGTATACCCCAACAGTGGTACTACAGGAATATGCATCTCATGCACATGCCACATGCATAGTAGGGTGTTGCATTGTCATGCCTCACCTATGGACAGCAACAACACTATCTGTACTACTGTGTGGCAATGGGTATTGTAATAGTAGTATGTGGCCATGGAATGCTCTCCCCTACAGATATATGGACATGCACACCTACACACATGCCAGAAGACAATGGGTATACCATGCCTATCACCCCATTTGTAATACACTGTTGTGCTGGTACTGCAAGGCTCATGTAGCTGGTATGGAGGGAGCTTAACAGGGTACATGTAATGTCTCATACAGCAGCAGCAACAAATGACTATGGCAATGGGTGTTGCATTGGTTGTAAAGGCCCTCATGGAATTCCCAAGTACAGGTGTGCTAACACACAGATAATGCTATACTCAGTCATACACATATACACATGTGTCAGTACAGGGCTGCATCCCTGCAGGTGGTCATAGCTGTGTACCTAGCTATTGTCCAAGGGGAGATGGGTTGTGTAGGGGATGTGTGTACAGTGTTATCCTGCCACCTGCCAGGTGGCAGCTGGTATCTATCGACAGACACTACTGTCGTGACCCTCAGGGTGTGATTGACATGCATCAGCCAATCCTCCAGGTGCCTCCTGCACATGGCCACTGAAATGATCAAGTTGACATGTATACAACATGCATTACAACACATGATTATTGTCTGTGATGGTGACTTGTACTCAATTATGTTCTGTTGACTGTGGTAGTGTAGTGGAGGTACCAGTGGCCTCTGGTACATACAGGGTGACATCTCCTATATGTGCCACTTCTTACACAGCTGGGCAGACATGTCCATGTCAATCAAGCTTAGGTTGCCTGTACATATCCCAGCTGGATACCTGCCATCTGCACATCTGTACAGGGACTGACAGTCATCAGCTTTGCAAGTATGTATGCAGTAGCATGAGTGTGTTGACAGATAGCCTTCTGACAATATGTATGCCATAACTACATGTCAGAAGCCCTCAGTAACATGTGCTGTACAGACGGTAGTCTACAGTTAAATTCCACATGACGGATAATTATCCAGTAAGGGGTATATACTGTGACACAGCTCACACACCAGGGATACAACAGAGGAGCTCAGAGTCCAGCTATGCCTGCAGCTGTGCCTGTTGTCAGTGCTACATTTAGCACTCTGCTCTTGCCTGGGTAAGCACTGTCAACAGCAGTACTGCCATGATACACTACGTGTGTGACAGCACATACCCTGGGTTACTACCCCTGTATGTAACACATTCACATGGATAACAGTGCTGTACAGACCTCATATACACCTGTGTCC